>NC_135483.1:196333909-196624642 GCF_052094955.1 Ictidomys tridecemlineatus | reverse complement strand
AGCGAGGCCAGACGGTGCCTGCGTCCAGCGCAGTGCAGACGTCCCAACAGAAGGCCGCAGCACAGAGCAAGCAGAGGGCATCTGAAGTGGAAGAAGGAAGTGAACTGAGGACTCGGCCTCCTGTGCAGACCCTGAAGACCCCCCCACGAGAACCAAACCTGTTGGACTGTGACCTGCAGACAGACTCACACCAGGCGCATTGCTGGGCGGAGCTGATCTGCATTGGCGACAACACGGGAAGGAGTGAGCTCTCAGCCCTCAATGTACCTGGAGGCAGAGACCACCCACCTGTCCCCATGCCTCCCCGCAGCCACCCACGGGCCTGGCCAACACACACCCTGCCATCGAGGTCCTTCTCTCCTTAGTGGGCACAAGAGCAAAGGCGTCATCTCAAGGTCGCCACCAGGCCCCCATTTCCAGGCAGCACCCCAACCCGAGGAGCAGCGCTTTCCTCCCATTTCCAGGGAGTCCACCTGCCCACGTCCCAGCAGGAGCTGGCCTGGGCTTCAAGGGACCCAGGGTCCACACCAGTCAGCTTCTCCGTCACGCTGGCCTGGGACATCGGGATGCATATCTGTCTCCTGTGCTGGGAACCAAACCCAGGCCTGGGCCGGGCCAAGACGGGCAGAGGGTGCAGCAGGCCGGGGGTCTGGGTCCTCCATCCCTGTGATCCCATCCCTGGTGTGGAGGTTAGGGTCTCCAACACAAAAGTAAAGTGCGTTTACTGTGAGAGAGAGGGGGGAGGGGAGGGGGAGAGGGAGAGGGAGGGAGAGAGAGGGGGGGGAGGGAGAGGGAGAGGGAGGAGGAGGGAGAGGGAGAGAGAGAGGGAGAGGGAGGGAGAGAGAGGGAGAGGGAGAGAGGGGGGAGAGGGACAGGGACAGGGAGAGGGAGAGGGAGAGGGAGGGAGAGGGAGAGGGAGAGGGAGAGGGAGGGAGAGAGAAGGAGAGGGAGAGGGAGAGGGAAGGAGAGGGAGAGGGAGAGGGAGATGGAGGGAGAGAGAGGGAGAGAGAGAGGGAGAGGGAGAGGGAGGGAGAGGGAGAGAGAGGGAGAGAGAGAGGGAGAGGGAGAGGGAAGGAGAGGGAGAGGGAGAGGGAGAGGGAGGGAGACAGAGAGAGAGAGGGAGAGGGAGAGGGAGGGAGAGGGAGAGGGAGAGGGAGGGAGGGAGAGAGAGGGAGAGGGAGAGAGAGAGAGACGGAGAGAGGGAGAGTGGGAGAGGGAGGGAGAGGGAGAGGGAGGGAGAGGGAGAGAGAGAGGGAGAGGGAGGGAGAGGGAGAGGGAGAGGGAGGGAGAGGGAGAGAGGGAGAGGGAGAGAGAGAGAGACGGAGAGAGGGAGAGTGGGAGAGGGAGGGAGAGGGAGAGGGAGGGAGAGGGAGAGAGAGAGGGAGAGGGAGGGAGAGAGAGAGGGAGAGGGAGAGGGAGAGGGAAGGAGAGAGAGAGGGAGAGGGAGAGGGAGGGAGAGGGAGAGAGAGGGAGAGGGAGAGGGAGAGGGAAAGAGAGGGAGAGGGAGAGGGAGGGAGAGGGAGAGAGAGGGAGAGGGAGAGGGAGAGGGAAGGAGAGAGAGAGGAAGAGGGAGAGGGAGGGAGAGGGAGAGAGAGGGAGAGGGAGAGGGAAAGAGAGGGAGAGGGAGAGGGAGGGAGAGAGAGAGGGAGAGAGAGGGGGAGAGGGAGAGGGACAGGGAGAAGAACAGGGAGAGGGAGAGGGAGAGGGAGGGAGAGGGAGGGAGAGGGAGAGGGAGGGAGAGGGAGAAGGAGAGGGAGAGGGAGAGGGAGGGAGAGAGAGAGGGAGAGAGAGGGGGAGAGGGAGAGGGACAGGGAGAGGGACAGGGAGAGGGAGGGAGAGGGAGAAGGAGAGGGAAAGGGAGAGGGAGGGAGAGAGAGAGGGAGAGGGACAGGGGGAGGGAGGGAGGGAGAGAGAGACAGAGAGAGGGAGAGTGGGAGAGGGAGGGAGAGAGAGAGAGGGAGAGGGAGAGGGACAGGGACAGGGAGAGGGACAGGGGGAGGGAGGGAGAGAGAGACAGACAGAGAGAGCGGGGGGGGGGGAGAGAACTGGGGGGAGATACAGATCCCCCAGAGGCTGGCTCCCAGGGCGCCAGCCACCCCTGCCCCTCACGGGGCCACCAGGACTGGGCGCTTAGTGCCAGTGCCGCTCCCGCCTCCTGGCCCTTCCTGGAGACACCCCGCGGGCAGCACCGGCCTGTACCCGCTGTCCAGTGTTGGTGACTGAAACTGGAAGCGCAGCCCTGGACAGCCAGGGGGACTCCTGTGTGGGACCCTCCCTGTGACGCGCTGGGACTCGCCCACGTTCACACGCGTCCCTCGGGGTGTCTCGGTGCGAGATGGCCGAGGAAATCGTGTGAGATCAGAGCCAAGTTGTAAGAGCACCTTGGAAAGCCAGTGTGGCGCCAAGCAGACAGGGCCCTGGCATTGCCCAGGACACGCTGGGCAGGGCGGGCAGGGGTCCACACGGGGCTGCTGAGCTCACAGACGCCGCTGGGCGGTGTCCCCTGTGGACCTGAGCTGAGTCCGCAGGGGCTGGTTCCAGGAAGAGAGGCCTGCACTCCTGGGCCTGCCTCTTCCTCCTCAGGTGTCCACTCCACGCCTCTGTCCTCCGTGTTGTCTTTCACAAGATGGGCCTCGGCCAGGCAGTGCCCTACTGGTTGGGCCTGCTGGTCTCAGTGCCCCCCAGGCCGGGACAGTGGCCTACACTGGCTCCCAGAAGGGGGGGCTGGCTGGGGAGCAGAGGACAGGGAGCACTCACAGCCTGGCCGAAGCTGAGGCTCCTCAGAGGGTCACTCAATCAGTGGAAGAGAAAGAGACGTGTGCGTGACTGCCAGGCGGCCCACCCTCCCGCCGGTGGACTCCCATGTGGAAGCCACTCGTCCCCAGCTGTCCCCAGGCACCTTCACACTGGCAAAAGGGTTTTTTTGGTTGCAACAAACGCACACCGTTGTCCAGCTGCCCGCATCACAAAGTAAGTCCACAGCTTCCTCCACTAACGTCCCTGGGCTACCCCGCACTCCCGCCAGGAGGCCACGGCCGAGCTCCTGGAGAAGGAGCCGTGTTTGAAAGCTTTGTGGAAGGAGGTTCTCACGGTTACCTTCCAGCCACCACGCAGAGTCTCTCAGAATGTGGGAACGAACGGCAGAAAGAATGCGTGAGTCCAGTGCCAGCAGCGCTAATTCACAAAATTGCCTTCAGAAGCCACCCAGGAGTTCCGCCTCTGCCAACAGGCACTTCGCAGCCCCGTCCTGCGGTGCCCACCCAGGCTGAGCCGCAGCCCCCTCCAGAGGAGCAGTCACCAGGGGGAGAGGCGCGGGCCATCTGGCCCAGTGCGGAGGCCTCAGCAGACCAGCCGGCCAGGGCAGCCCGCGGGGCACAGGAGGCTGGGACGGGGCCTCTGCCCACAGCACGCCAGCATGGCCAGGCGGTCCCGCGCAGCACCTCCAAGCTCTCCCTGCCACACCGTGTGACGTCGGTCCCGGCACACGCAGAGCCGGTGCAGACTCCTCCAGACCCACCTGCAGCCGCCCACTGAGCCAGGATCCAAGGGCACATCCACGGTTATCAAAGAAGGGCCGGCTTTGGGGCTGGAGGAGAGCTGGCCTGGGGGCTTGGGGACGGTGGCTCACTCATTTGCTCAGCGAACCCCGGGGCTGGCCTGAGGGAGCTCACAAAGGCTTCCTTTTCCAGGAAGGGAGGTGCTCATCAGATAACACGAGGTCCCCAAGTGAGGGTCTCACACTCCGCCTTGAGCTGCCCTGTGATGTCCTCACCAAGTGAGCAGCACAAGGAACATCACTCAGATGACTCAGAACTAAACGAGAATCAGTGCGTGCACACTGGGGGTCTGCAGACTCCTCCCTGCTCTCTCCAAGGTGCCCTTGCATCAGTGGACTATGCCGCTGGGTGGCCACCACTGGGAGAAACCCTGGGTGTGACTGCAGGAGGGTGGGCTCAGGGTCACATCCTGGCCGTGCCCTGGCAGCCGAGGGACTGCAGATACTGACCTGGCCTCAGGCTTTGATTCCTGGCCACCAAGGCAGAGGGCGAAACTGCCCGCCCCAGGGAGCCCTGCGAGGGTGGGGGCAGTGGGTGGGGAGGTGGGCAGGGGCAGCTCCCAGCACGCAGGAGGCCATGGGTGCTGCCTGGATTTCTCCTTTTTGTCTGCTTTTCCTTAAGTACCTTATGGTGGCCTCGTGTCATTTTTAGCCATCAGAAGGGAAAGGGGGTCATTTGTGGAAACCCCCTCGGTCCCTCCCTCTCCATGCCAGTCCTTGCAAGTGGAGAGGTTTTCTTAGACCCATTTTGTGGGATTGAAAGCAGAGGCTCTGGGAGGCAAAGTGAGTCACCTGAGGTCACAGCTCGTTCGCAGTCCTGTGGGGGCCAAGCCAGGCCCTGGGGCTCTCCAGAGCGCCCCCCTGCCTGGCCTTCCTATAGGAGGTCGGGGTCTGGGGGCTTGAATCTGGAGCACCCTATCTCCTGGAAACACCTGTGTTTAAACAGCCGAGCTTCGTGCGTCCCTGCACTGCAGAGCGCAGCAGTATGGTCGAGTCTGGGGTGTGGCCACGTGCAGAGGCCACCCACCTCCCTGCAAGGACCCGGAGTAGCCGCTGCCTTCTGGTGGGCATGGTCCTCTCTGTGCATGCACATCCACACAGCCAGGAGAGGCGTGGAGCCGGCCGCAGGCACCCCCACTGCTGCCTGTCGTTTCCAGGGGAATATCTACAGCATTGTGTCCACGGACGTCCCCTGCCTGAGCTGTCCCTCTGAGCCCTGCAGAGGCTCCAGGTCACCGTCCAGCTCCTGCAGGGCCACCCAGGCACCAGAGGCAGCCGCACAGACCCTCAGTCCGCCCACCCTGGGCCACGGGTCGTGGGTGGGTCTGGATCCCCCCACTTATGGACGCACAGGCCGACGGCCGTCCCCTTGCGGACACCTTGACCACGAGTCACGTCCACCTGGAGTCATCTTTGCACCTGTTTCTCCTTGGCTTAGGAGGGCGATGTGGGATTCCAGGTGCCCTGTGGCCTGTTGGGCTCCGTGAGCCAGCTGTCGATGGCTCTGCCGGGCTGTGGGGCTCTGAGTGACACTCAGCTGGGTGTCTGGCTGCTTCGGGTCCCAGCCTTCTCCAGCTGAGCCACAGCAGGGCCGGGGGCCAGGAGTGGAAGGTGGGACCGGTCACTTGTCCACTCAGACCCCTGGACCTTCAGCAGCCGCGTGTCGCCCTCCGCCCTGGAGGAGGCCAGGAGTGCAGTGTCTTGAGCTGGTGTCGCCCCTTGGCTTCGGTGGCCAGGCTCCTAGCTGTGTGTATTTGGATCTTTCTGGAGAGCCTCTGCACGCCCGGCGTCTGTAGACACGTTTGGCAGCGTTGTGCAGACTTCCTCTCCTTCTTTTTCAAGTTGCAAATGCTTAGAATTCTGCTGGCCTTTGAGCCCTCAAGGGGAGCCCCCATCTCCAGCCCCCATGTGCCGTTGCCATGGCGACCTCCCTTCCCTTTCAAGTCGGGAAGGCCACATTCCATAAGGTTTGCACAGCTAGCCGCTCCCTCAGAGCAGAGGCCCGTCTGTCAGCTCCAACATTCTGTATCAATAAACACGCTCGGAGACCCCTCCCGCAGACCCCGCCGGGAGACCCCCGCTCGGCCTCGCTGGGAGAAATCAGCCGTCGGCACTCGACTGGGGAGAACACCCAGCCCCAAAAGCCCCAGCCCCGTGGAGCACGGACCGCCCTGTTCCCCCCTGGGCCTGTGGCTTTAAAACCATCATCAAGAGCACCAAAGTGCCCGTGGGACCTGGTGAGGTGGCATGAGTGACACTAGCGACCGACCCCAGGCTCCGAACGAGCGTCGGACTTCACCCAGACGCTAAGGGCTTTTAAAATGTTAAAGTGCATTCAAGTCCTCGGATAAATAAGTCACTTTAATTACGCAAAGAGCTAGATTTCAAGAGAATGACGGTTATTTGCTGGAGGAAAATGACCTCTAAGGCATGTTTGTGACTCAACGTCCAGCCAGTGTGGAGGAATAGCCTCTTTTTAAAATCCGTACGTGCAGCCATTTTCTAAAACAAGAAAGAGCAGGGCTGATGGCTTTTGGGTAAGAGAGTTTGTGTATTTTGTCTCAGATCAGATGGATGAAAATAAACAAAAGATACAATGTTTCCTTGTACAGAGGAATGGCTTTGTCCAAGAAAAAAAAAAATCCCACAACCAGAAAGGAGCACAGGGAATAGGACCAAGCCCCATGTTTTGTTACAATAACACAAAATTCCTCTGTATTGAATAATGATGGATTTCATGTTGGTTACGAAGCAGAGGATTTTAATTATTTCAAGAGCACGTCCTTCGTGTGAGAGTGCTGGCTGTGACACTCAACAGGGAGGAGGTGTTAGCCGCTGATTAAAGGAGGAGGGGAGGCCCTGCTAATTACCTGGGACCCTTGGCTGGGTTCCTGCGCTGGGGCCGGACGGCAGGCCACACACCTGCGGGCTTTGCGAGGGGAGCCCCTGCCCCTGACCCTGGCTCGGGTGGCCAAGCAGTAACGAGCTGGGAGGAAGAGCACAGACTTTGCTCCCCCAAAGACAGAGGCGACCGGGCAGAGGTGTCTGGGGGGACAGCCAGGTGTGTCACAGTCATAAATCTGTCAGGAGCACTCACAGGACAACATCAGACTGTGCAGCCTGTTGTGGTCAGCGCCCAGGACACGGCAGGTCCAGTCAGGCACTCGGGTCTGAGCAGCAGGCGCTGGCTGGCCGGGGCCTGGACTGTGGCACCAAGAGCGAGTGTGCCAAGGTCAGGCTGGGTGTGGGTGAGTGTGTTCATCTTCACCCCCAATGGTCAAAGTCAAGTGGAAGACTGTGTCAGATCAGTGTCTTAGATGTCCACTGTGTCCCTTGCTTCCTCGGAACCGCAGCATGGCCGCCCACTAGGAGCAGTAACGAGAGCTCCACAGAGCAGCGGTTTGGGGCTTTTTATGGAAGGCAAGACGGTGGGACGGACTCACACCTACCTGACGTCAGATTCGCTGGTTCCCTCCGAGGTTTTCTCTGCCTTGGTCTTTGCACGTGAGAGTGTGGGACACCCGACGCCACAGAGAGAAGCCTGTGGTTACATAGTGCCCTTTCCTGCATGATTTTAAAATTAGTTTTATTTTAAATTAAATGTGAAATTGCTGGATAAGTCTTTGGTGCCTTCCTAGCTGCTATAAAGAGGGCATTTCTTTCAGCTTAACTTAGCAATGTTAGGTTTCTAGGAGCTAAAATAGGTCAAAATTTAAAAGTAATTAAAGAAAGAACTCCATTAACTACAAAATGGTCTATATTGGGTTTATTAGAAATTGCAAGGAACTGCTAACAGAACACATTTTCAGTTTTAAAAAAAATGGTTCTGAAAGGCTGAGATATAATACCATTTAGGCACAAAAACTGGAATTTTGTTGAAAAAAATCCTGCCCTAATTCATCACAGCTAGAGCCCAAAACGGATCCGCTGTGGCCACCTCCACAGGGCGTCCCTGGTCCGGGGACATGTTTCTTTTCTGCACTTTCGTTTTCTGAAGCGGTTTGCTAGAGGGAATAACGGCTCGCTTCGCTCTTGGGACTGGAACTGGGCTTCCCCGTTCCCGTCTCTCGGCTACTTGAGGAGCTGGGCTGCACTGAGGTGACCCTCTGTGTGCTGGGTTTGCACATCTCTGCTGCTGGCGGCTGGCGGCTGGAGGGCCAGGCGCACTCCTGTCAGGTAGCCTGGCCGCCGGCTCCCTGCTTGCACACAGCTGCGCGGCACAGGGGATCCCGCCTTGGTGAAGAAAGAAGAGGAGGCTTTACCTGCAGCTCTGAGCCCTGCGTGACCTGGAAGGCAGCGGCTGGCTGAGCCTGGAGGCCCGCGACAGTCAGACCGGGAGCAGCCTGGCTGTGTGAACGCCACCCCAGGAAGAGCCAAGGCTCTGGGCCCCGAGGGCTGCAGACACCATTGGGGGCCACAACCAACACGTATGACTCCACAATATCCTCTCTTCAGCATGAATTTCAACCAGTAATTAATTTCAAAATCTCGTCCTTGGCATTGCTTCCCTGACTGGAAAGTGAGGTGACAGGTTAGGGGTATTTGGAGACGACTTCAGAATGAGCACAGTGTAACAACAGTGGTTTTATAGTGTTTATGGAGCTCTGAGCCTGGAGAGCCAGAGAATGGCACAGGATGCAGGTGATCTGACAGCCACACAGTGCCTCCTGGCCTTCCTCCTGACGGACCCAGCAGGAGAACTTCAGGTAACAGGACAGCGTCACCCAAGCCCTCTGATGATGTTTCTGCCTGGTGCATTTGGTGGGAGCTTTCCATTTGAGAACAGTCCTTTTAGTTAACACAGAACCTTTTCTAGGCTTTTAGATCCATTGAAAAGACACTGGTTTTCGGGTTCCTAATCCTTCTGAATTCAACCCCAAATTTCAAATGGCATCTGGCCCAGGGTTGCTGCCTAAGCCGGGCCCCAGGTCCAGAGAGCCCAGGTCCAGAGAGCTCCACTGGAGTAAGGAAGGGATCCAGGATGCGCCCCACACTAGTGACCCTGGGTGACAGCCACCGGGACCCCAGCCGGCGTGGGCAGGAGGACTCCAACTCCGCTCCTGACCTCACGAGGGCCGTGCCACCTGCAGAGGGACAGTGCTCAGTGCCAGGACTCAGCGAAGTCCATGAGCTGTGGAGACACCAGTGTCCAGGGCAGGTGGACAGAGAAGCCCGGTTGACGCGGCCACACCGTGCAACGCTGGGTGGCCTTGGGAGGAGGGACTCTGAGCGTGACAGAGGAAGACCCATGCTGGGTGAGCAGCGAGCCACAGGAAGGGAGCCCTGGCTCGGGGAGTGGGGGAGCAGGGCGGTGCTGCCGGGCCGAGGAGGGAGTCAGTGCCCTGGGCAGAGGTCTGGGAGGAGGCCAGAGGCCGAGGTGGGTGGAGCTGGGTGCAGGGGCAGACACCAAGGGGCACGGTCCGTATATTTGACCAGAATGAAAACACAGGAGATCTCAGGAGCCCAGGCCACGGGCCGTCCCCGCTGGGCCCTCTGTTGAGGAGAAGTGGCCAGAGCTGCAGAGGGCAATGGCTACAGAGGGTCCGGGTCCCTGGCCCTGGCCCTGCTCTTGCTAGGACCTGGCTGGGGACTTCCTTGTCCTTCTCCAAGGGCCTGACCCCAGGCTTGTGAAAGAGACTGTCCCTGCTCAGGAAGGGGGTGGACAGAGATAGCCACAGTGACACACGTCCAGGGGACCATGAGGCCCAACCTCCTCCCTCCACCAGCGTCCTTCGGTCTCGGGCAGCAGCGCCACCGGCAATCTGCTGTTTGATCTTGGGCACGTCACTCCACCTCTCTGGGCTCCTCTCCCCAGAGTTTTACAAAAGAGCGACTTCAATACAATCATCCCGGGATGCTTTTCAGCTCGGACACCTTGTGATTTTTCAATCCTGATCTACAGTTCCAAGATCAAATCATAACCATGATCCAACGCTCCCCTATCCCGGTGACAGAGGGGAGCACCACAGCGTGCCTCGCTGGTCCCCTGCTGCGGGCGAGGTCACACACTGGGTCCTGGGGAAGGAGCACAGCTCTGTCCTGCACAGCGTGGATCAGGGTCCTGCCTTGGGAGCTATCTGCCTGCCACGTGGCCACCAGAGGGCAGTGGCGCTGTGGGCTGTGCCGTCGGGCGGGGCAGAGCCCAATCCTCACCCAGTGGCCATTCTCTCCCCAGGGTCTCCGGGGTCTTCTCGGGGCTCAGACTCCAGCCCTAACGTCCAGCTCACAGGTGCTGGACCACGGGGCAGCAACACTGACCGCCGCACCTGGCCCAGCCTCCTGTTGATTACAGGGCACGGGATCTGGGCGGGAGCGCACAGGGTTAAACAGGTCAGCTCACGCCCCGCCTCCGCTCCAGGGCCTCTGGCGTGTGCCACCAGGAGCTCAGAGTCACCAGAGGTGACCTATCACCTACCGACTGTCAGAGACTCTCTGCGGGTGCACAATGCTGTCACAAGATCAGAAATGGGCAAAGTCACCATGAAAAGGGGGAAAAGGCTCATGTTATGATTTGGGAGTGGACTGTCCCTCCCCCGCACCCCCCTCCGCCCCCACGTCCTGTGTCGAAGGCTGGTCCCCTGCAGCCTGTTCAGGGGAGGGTTAGGGAAGCGACCTCATCAGTGGGTCAACCCATCCATCTCACAGCTGCGGGGACTATTGAGAGGTGGCGGGGACTGCAGGAGGTGGGACCTGGCTGGAGAGAGTGGGCCTGGGGACATGCCTTAGGGGACACTGCCTTGCCTCCATCTCTCCCTCCCTCTCTCTCTCCCTCTCTTTATCTCCTTCCCTCTCTGTCTCTCTCTCCCTCTCTGTCTCTCACTCCCTCTCTCTCCTCCCTCCCCTCATCTCTGTCTCTCCCTCCCTCTCTCTCCCTCTCTCCCCATCTCTCCATGTCTCTCCCTCCCCCTTTCTCTCTCCTTCTCTCTCTCCCTCCCTCTCTCCCCTCCCTCCCCTCCTCTCTCTCCCTCCCTCTCTCCCCTCCCTCCCCTCCTCTCTCTCTCTCCCCATCTCTCCATGTCTCTCCCTCCCTCTCTCTCTCCCCATCTCTCCATGTCTCTCCCTCCCTCTCTCCCCTCCCTCCCCTCCTCTCTGTCTCTCCCTCCTTCTCTCTCCCTCTCTTTTTTCTCTCCTTCCCTCTCCTTCCCTCTCTGTGTCTCCCTCCCTCTCTCCCCTCCCTCCCCTCCTCTCTGTCTCTCCCTCCTTCTCTCTCCCTCTCTTTTTTCTCTCCTTCCCTCTCCTTCCCTCTCTGTGTCTCCCTCCCTCTCTCCCCTCCCTCCCCTCCTCTCTGTCTCTCCCTCCCTTTTTTTCTCTCCTTCCCTCTCTTTCTCTCCTTCCCTCTCTGTCTCTCCCTCCCTCCCTCTCTCTCTCTCCCCATCTCTCCATGTCTCTCCCTCCCCCTTTCTCTCTCCTTCTCTCTCTCCCTCCCTCTCTCCCCTCCCTCCCCTCCTCTCTCTCCCTCCCCATCTCTCCATGTCTCTCCCTCCCTCTCTCTCTCTCCCTCCCCATCTCTCCATGTCTCTCCCTCCCTCTCTCTCTCTCTCTCCTTCTCTCTGTCCATCTCTCTCTCCTTCCTGGCTGCCACTATCTAAGCAGCTCCCCTGTATGCCCTGCCAACATGGGGTTCTGTCTCCCATTAGGTCCAAGCAATGGAGTCGGTTAACCGTGAACAGAAACCTCTGAAACCTTGAACCAAAATAAATCTCTCCTCCTTTCCGATGCTTTCCTCAGGCATGTTGTCACAGTGAGGAGAAGCTGACCGTCACAGCCCCTTTCCCAAGCACTCTCTTCCTCTGTCTTGGTGCTTCTGTCTTGATCCACTCTTTGGGGTCATTTGTGTCCTGTGTCCCAGCCCACTGTCCCTTGTCCGACAGTGCAGTCAGTCCTGTGTCCTGCGGCAGGTGTGAGCTCTCATCAAGGCTGACTCCTGCTTTTGAGGCCCCTGCCATCAGCCTGGTGCTGGCTCCTCAGGCACAGCCCACAGTGAGCCGCCCTGTGGGGACTGAGAGCTTCCGAAAGTGCCGCGACCCTGGCCCTGGCCCTGGCCCTGGCCAGCTGCTCCTGAGGCCCTGGAGAGAGCTGTCTCCCAGGCAGTCACACTGTCCCTGTACCCAGGTCCACCTTCCAGGCCCCTCCCTCGGTTCCTGCCTCCCTTTCCTGAGGGACCTGGAAACACGGAGGGGGCCGTCCTGCAGGCTGGTGCCTTACTCAGCCGTCCCACAGTCAGTCTCCACCCGGTGCTGTTGGCGTTCAGTGGGCAGCCCCTGAGCCAAGGGTGAAGGCCACGCAGACTACCCCAGGTCTGCTCTGCCCACGGTGCTTGTCCCAGTGTGGGTCCTTCATCAAGCCCCACTGCTAGAGCCTCGGGCTGCAGGCCGGTCAGCCTTGGGGGTCTGTGAGGTGGGATTAGGAGTCCCCTGGCCTGGTGATCCTTGTGAGAAGCAAGACTCGTGCACAGAGACATGCAGGAGGCAGCCGTTCTGCTCCGGGAGCTCGGGAACACCCCTCTACGCCCAGCTCCGCCCAGTCGCTCCTGTTGGCACAGATTCATGAGGCCCACAGCCCTCAGCACCTGCCAAGGGCCGGCACCATCTCAGGAACCCAGCCCTGAGGCTGGGAGCTGGCTCAAGCCACATCAGCCCCCGGCTTCAGATGGAGAAGACAGGTCACGCCCCAGGTAAAGACCTCGTCACCTCCGTCCTGGCACGGATGAGCAGTAGGGACCAAACTTGCCCTTCCTCCTGAAACGGCAATAATCAAAACCAGACCCATCATAGGAAACTAGTGGTCAGAGCCCTGAGGACGGGGACCCCAGTGGGACAGTAAAGAAATCAGGTGGCCCCTGGGCCGCCCCATGACAGCCTTGCGTTTTCAGGACACAGCCCTGGGCGGAGGCCCTGGCGGAGCCAGCTGAGCCCTCCAGCAGGAAGACGGAGGGGGGGGGGTCCCAGGAACCCAACAGAGAACCTCCCAGAGGAAGCTGCCCCCATCACGCAGGCCTTGGAGAGTCCCGTCACTACCAGGCAGACTGAACCCTGCGGGAGTCAGGGAGAGCACTCAGGCTTGTGTCAACAACACGCAAAACCCTTCTAGATTAAATGAGGCTCTGGTCCTACTCCACAAACCGCCAAAGCAAGACTCAAGAGGATGGAGAAACTCAACTGCATCCCGGAGCAAACCTCAGGAATATTTGCAGGAATATAAAAACACCCAGCACCCAACAAGATGAAATCCACAGTTTCTGGCAACCAATCAAAGACTACCAAGCAAAGAAACAGAAAAATAGGACCTTTAATGAGGAGAAAAACCAATCAATCAAAGCCGAGCCAGAACTGGTGCAGATGTTAGAATCAGCAGACAAAGAAATTAAAAGTCACCATAACTGTGCTCCATATGTTCCGAAAGTTCCATCAAGAGTGGAAAATATTAAAAGGACAAATTGAACTTCTAGAGATGAAAACTATAATGTATGAAATTAAAAACACCCGGGATGGATTAATAGCAGATTACACGTTGCAGAAGAAAATGTTTGTGAACTTGAATGCATAGCAACGGAAACTAGGTAAAAGGGGCAGAGAGGAAAAGGGATTTTTAGAGAAGAGAGCACCGGTGAGGACTAAGTGACATCGGGTGGCCTAACATGTGCCACGAGGGCCCACGGAGGGAACGGGGCAGAGGAGACGAGACACATGCGTCTTCAAGGACGTAATCATGGTCATTTCCCCCCAAACTTGGTGAAAACTATAAACTCATGCACCCAAGAAGCTCAGTCAGCTTTAATCATGAGAAAACCACACAAGGGAACTGATCAGGGGCGTGGCAAGCAAATCGCTCAGAACCAGCGATGGGCAGAAAGGTCTTTCCATGACACTTTGTATACAGAGGAGCAGTGACAGCCCGCGGCAGGTCCTCATTAAAAATGGTACAGGCAAGAAGCTGGTGGGAGAACGTGCTCAGTTACAAAGGCAAACACTGCATACCTGACGATAATGTCACCCCAAACCAAGGAGAACAAAACCTGTTATTTTTCTTTTATCGTTCAACAAAAGCTGAAAAGATTTATACCAGCAGTGTCACACTACAGGAACGTTCAAGGAAGTCTTCTAGAAGGAAAACGGCTCCAAATGGAAACGTGAGTCCTCACAAGGGACAGAAACAGTGGCCACATGAGTAAGGACAGTCAGGTCTTTCTTATTATTTACATCCCTTTTATAATAAAATTGTTTGCTTAAACAAAATAACAACACAGTATGAGAGACACGATGTAACTAAACAACTACAGCTGATAAACCATATTAGGGAATAAGATGGATTCAAAAAAACAATTTAGTCTTAAAGAGGGCCAGAAGGGACAACACAGGACAGACGGCAGAGAAGAAAACAGACATCAGGATGGTAGACAAACTGCACTATGTCAATCAGTGTATGAAACACAAATTGTCCAAATTCTTCAATTAAAATGCAGGTAGCGTCAGAAGGGATAAAAGTAAAAACCCAGTTTATATATAAAGACACAACTAGATTAAAAGTAAAAGGACAGAAATAGATGTGCCCCATGCCAACACTGATCAGCAGGAAGCCGCGAACGCTGCACTGATGTCAGAGAACAGATTTCAACAGAGTTCCCCTGGGGTGCAGCCCAGTAGTTCTCGGTGGGAGGCGGGTGTGTCAGGAGGACATGGCAGCCCTCAGCGCTCAGCATGGCATTGTCACATCGGAACACATGGAGAAGCCTGTAGACCTGCAGGGAGAAATAGACCGTGGTTCTCAGAGCCTTCCATACCCTCCTGTCAATCACTGGTAGAGCATGGACCGAGAATCCACAGTGACATGGAAGACTTCGAGACTCGGTCAGCTTGACCGTTCTGGAGAATTCTCCAAGCAACAGTAGGATCCACACAATATTTTGAAGAACACTTGGAACGTTTACCATGTGAGCCCTAAAGCAAGCCTCAACAAACAGGGAGGATGACGAGAACACAGGAATCCTGAACGGTACCAATGAATCCAGTGTCTGAGATGAATATGACGATCCTTTAAAGATCACAGACTGTCAGACTTACCCCCAAATCCCCTTTCCACTGAAAGAGCATCCAGAGCTGGAGACAGGTGGCCTCCCTCTGCAGAGGCTGGAGCGGGTGGGCGCCTGGGTGCCACCTAGAAGTGGCAGCGTCTCAAGGTCTATTCTGGAAAGAGAAGCTTAGCCAGAAAGTTCAAGAACCAAGCCCCAGAAACAAGAAGTCCGCCCTCCATCCAGACACTCTGGGGTAAGGCCTCCTGGGCAGCAGTATTATCAGAAGAGACTGCTACGCACACCCACCAGCCCCCGCGCTTCCGACCAAGACGGCCGGTGGGTGGACCCAGCCAGGGCCTCTCGGTCACGGAGGCTCAGGAAAGCCTGGCCACCAGAGCAGAGGAGAGAGGGTGGCTTGGGAGTGAAGGAAGAACACGGGTTTGGAAAGCATTTCCAATGGGCCCCTAAATTAATTGTCTTCTGCAGTCGCAACATTATCAGGGAAACGCCGTCTCCGGGACACCAGGGTGGCGGGAGGTGGTGACAAGCCAGCCACCCCGCCTGCAGTGCTCGGGAGCCGGGCCAGCCCAGGCCAGTTCTTCACCTGGCCCCTGTCTCTGCCCCTGAGCTCTGGACTTGGCTGTGTCTCTCCAACTGCAGTGCTATTCTGCAAGGTCTGTCCAGGTCCTGGGGCCAGCCCCCCCCCCGGCTGGGCCCTGACCAGTGGGACCTGGGGCTGGGAGAGCTGGCATCTGGCCCCACTGCCCCCGCCCAGCAGGCTGTGTCTTCTTCTGTGTTCTTGCACAGGGCTTGCCCTCTGCCCCCTGGGAGGCTCCAGGACCCCAGAGGCCCAGGGCACCGTGGCTGGGCTCTCTCCAGTTGACCCTCACAACTCTCCTGGGTAGCAATCTGCTCATTTTGTGATGTGTGGCAGAGGCAGGGAGCTGGCTCAAGCCACACAGCCTTGTGGGCTGTTTCCCAGCTCGGGGTCATCTGTCCATGCCGCAGCCCACACTCACTCCCGAGGCCCGGTGCTCCTGTTGTCACACGTGCCAGCCATGTGGTCCCACAGGAGGTGACAGGGCTGCACCCGCCCCACAGCCCCTGCACTGCTGCCCCTGGGGAAGGACTGTACAATGTTGCCTCCCAGTCTACCTGACCTCTGGCCCCTCGTGGCCCAGGAGCGGGCGCTGAATCGGCGTTTGGAGTGAGTTTGGCCTCGGCTCCGTGTAGAGTCACAGTCAGTGCTTCCAGGGCCACACAGAGCCCCGGGCCCTCCCGCCAGAGGTCGTGTGGAGTGCCCTAAAAACCTCCTGTCACTTGGCTTGAACCTCCAAGCTGGAGCCCGCAGGGGTCATCGACCTGTGCAGAACCCCCTGTGCTCTCTGTGCCCGAGGCAGGCACACGAGTCTGGCCCTGTCAAAGGCCTGGGAAAGTCTGGGTTTGCATGTCAGTGAAGGACCTCACCCACTGGGGGGGGGGCGAAGAGCTGCCTCTGGGTCCTCCTGTGGTCCCGCTCCTGGGGGTTCTGCCCACCCCAAGCCCCCTCTTCTCTTGGATGCGCCCGAGGGGAGCTCAAAGGTCTGTACCCAAAGCAGGAACCCCCCCGGGCCCCAATCCACTTAGCAAATCCCCTGATCAGGGACCAAGCAGGACCCCCAGCCTGGCCATGAGCCGCGGAGAACATGCCTCCCTCTGGGGTCAGCCTAACGACGGGGGGCTACAGTTTCAAGCAGGTGAGGGGCAGCATGTTGGCCCCAGGAGAGAGGCTGGGCAGCTCCGGTTAATTTTTCTTGGCAGGAAACTAAATCAGCGGGAAACATGGGGCGTGCTCTCTGCCAGCCAGGCCCTGCTCCCAGCCGCCCAGGGAGGAGCAGCAGCGTCCGCCTCTCACCTGCCCTCTGCGAGGGGCCGTGAACGTCTCCTAAAAGGGAGCAGCCTGCTGACCGTGGCTGCAGAAAGAGAAGACAGACCCCCCAGGATGAGAGCTGGAGAAGGAGCCCAGGCAGAGCCCACGAGGTCTGGAATGTTCCGCACCACCCCGGGAAGGCTCGGCTGGAATGGTCCTGGCTGCCCGTTAGCTGGCGAGGGGCAGGCCTGGCAGGTGCGGCCTCAGCCCACGCTGCAGACTGGGTCCAGCAGGGGACCGGGCCATGGGGACAGGACCTGGGGACCTGCCATGGAGCCACAGTGGGAAGGCAGGTCTCGCGTTCGGGTCCCCTGCAGGCACGTACGTGTCGGGTCTGGGAGCCTTCAGGTGCTCTCTTGTGCCGTCACTTCTCTGAGGGACATTCTGTCTGGTTAGAACTTCCCTCTGGGAGTCAGAAATGAAGCCCCCAGGCAGGAGGAGCTGGGCCGGGGGCTCTCTGGGGGCCATGTCCTGAGGACCCACAGCAGGGCTTCTTCCAGCTGTACCCGTCACCCCATCCGCCAGACCACCCCCCAGCGCCCACCGGCCCCCCAGCCCTCCGCAGCCTCCTGCCCTCTAGTGGACCCCTCCACCCCCAGGCCCAGTCCTGGAAGCCCTGGCTCCGGATGGGGACCCACAGCCCTGGCCTGCGTGTCACAGCGCCCCCACCAGGGCAGCATCTTCACTGGGTTGAGCCAACCACGCCCCCCGCTCCACCAGCCACAGCTGCACCACGGGGCCTCTGGGCCTCTGTGCCGCTCTCCTCTGGAGACCCTCCCTGCCTCCGTCCCAGGGTCTCCACTCCTGGCTCCGAGCGGCCTCAGGACTCCACACTCCTGCTGAGGATGAGCCTCCTCCTGCCTCTGGTGCCCCAAGGCCACAGTCATCCTGATTCCTCTGTCCCCAGCACGGCACCCTGCTGTGCCCGTCCTGCAGCCCATGGAGCGCCTGGCTCAGCAAGTGAGTTCAGGAGCAGTGTCCACACCCGCAGGCGGCCTCACGGTCACTCAAGTCTGATTCTCGAGGCTTGCCTCCTCTGGGAGGTCTTCCGCCCCTCACACCCCTGCCCTGCTCTCCTGCTGGACATCGGCTGTGGGAACTCCGCCTCCCCAGTCCCCCGGGTGCGGCTCCTTGATGATGCCCTCCCACCTGGGCTCCTCTCCCTCCCGCCCACTGACCTGGGCCCCTCGAGGCAGCAGGTGCAGAATCAAGGGGTCCTGACCATGGCTCCTTCCCAGGGAGGACCCTGCTGATGTCCCCAGTCGGTGCTCATGCCAACCCCTTGGAGGACGCTGAGGACGGGAGAAGCACCTGTAGGAGGAGGTGACCCGTCGAGGGTGAGAAAAGACCCCATTTATTTTATGATTAACAGTTTGCTCCACATTTAAAGAGACAGCGGCACCCCTCGCCCCTGCCTCCCAGGCAGAGCGCTGTTCTCCGTTCCCGCTAGTTCAGCTCTGAGGTCACCTCCCTCACAGTGAGGACAGCAACCTGGGCACACACTCTGCGTGTGGGTGGCGGGAGGTGGCCCTCCTGCCCGGCTGGGCCTCCTGCCAGCTGCTGGTGCTCTGAGCTTCTCCTGGGAGTGCCCCCTCCCTACGGAGGAGCCCGCTTCAGGGACTAGAGCCCTTCCTTCCCGGAGGCCAGCCTTGCTCCCAGCCTCTTGCTTTTTAAAACTTTTCTCCCTTAAGCTCAGAGCCCAGCACTTCCTGGGGAAAAGCTGGAGGCCTCCGCTTTATGCCCAGGGCAGGACAGTACAAAGCGGGCCACCTGGAGCAGACCCCCGTGCAGGGACGCTTCCACAGAGAAAGCATCAGGGCCCAGGGAGAGACCGTCCACTCTCACCTCCCTCTGTGCTGGGCCCAGGTGCACTGCCCTCACTTCCTGTAGAATGGAGGAGGGTGTCCCCTCCCCTCAGAGGAAGGCAGAGGGCGCTGGGCTGGCTGCCGCGGGACCCCGGGCAGAGCGCGTACACACCGTGGAAAGGAGGTGGCCGGGCCTCAGGACTTGGAATGGAAAACCAACGTCTGAATTCCTTTTAAACTGATTTATCTTTATTTTAAATTGTGGTAAAAGACACGCAGTAAACTTTGCCTTCTGAAGCACAGCTCGGTGGTGTGTGCTGGACACTCACCCTGACCAGCAGCCTCTGCCCTCCAGCCCCAGAGCCTTCCCCTCAGCTGAGAGCCCCGGTCCCACCCCCTGTTGGTCCTCCTGTGCTCAGACGTGCGCTCCTGGATCCCAGGTGACTGTCCCATCATCGAGGGTCAGCCACGGCCTCTGTGTGCCTGCAGTACCACCGGGCTCCGGATGCACCCCTCGGCCGTGGCATCCTCCGTCAGAATCCTATCAGCAGGCAGTTTGTGTGAACATTCTGAAGATATGACGGTTTCCCATTAGTCATTTGGTTTAATTAATTTTTATACAAATTAGCATCAAGCAGAAAACAGTATTTTTAAACATGGAATGCATGTTGGTTTGTAACTTATTTTTCATGATCACTTTGAATTGGACATAAAAAAGAAAATGTGTCCCAAATCTTCTTCACCCCAAAACAGATTTCAAAGCCATGTTTTTATATGTTAAAGCTTATTTACTATAAAAATTGATTTATTTAGATCACAATAAACACTAAATTTCTTTGCTGTTACTACTTTCTCAACTGATAATTGACTGGAGGGAGAGGAAATCTTAGAGAAGTTTTGATTTGCATCTCTCTAATTACTAGAGAAGTTGAACATTCTTTTCATATATCTGTTGATCGATTGCACATATCTTCTGAGAAGTGTGTTCATTTCCTTAGCCCATTTATTGATTGGTTTATTTATTTACTTATTTAGTTAAGGTGTTAGGTTTTCTGCTTTCTTTACATTCCCTGGAGATTCATGCTCTACCTGATGTGCATGTAGTGAAGATGTTCTCCCACTCTGCGGGCGCTCTCTTCACATTATTGACCATTTCCTTTGCTGAGAAGAAGCTTTTCAGTTTGAATCCATCCCATTTATTAATTCTTGATTTTATTTCTTGAGCTTTAAGAGTCCGGTTAAGGAAGTCAGAACTTAAAGCAACATGAAGATTTGGGCCTATTTTTTATTCTTTTTTTTTTTTTTTAGTTGTCAATGGATTTTATTTATATGTGGTGCTGAGGATTGGACCCAGGGCCTCACACATGTCAGACAGGCACTCTATTACTACCTCTACAACACCAGCCCCTACTTTTCATTCTATTACATGCAGGGTCTCTGGTCTAATTCCTAGGTCCTTGATACACTTTGAGTTGAGCTTTGTGCATAGTGAAAAAGGTACATTCATACACTGCTGGTGGGTCTGCAAATTGGTGCAATCACTATGGAAAGCAGTATGGAGATTCCTTAGAAAACTTGGAATGGAACCACCATTTGAGCCAGCTATCCACTCCTTGGTCTCTACCCAAAGGATGTAAAATCATCACACTATAGTGACACAGCCACATCAATGTTCATAGCAGCTCAATTCACAATAGCTAAACTGTGGAACCAACCAAGGTGCCCTTCAGTAGATGAATGGATACAGAAACTGCGGTCCATATACACAATGGAAGAGAATAAAATCATGGCTTTTGCAGGTAAATGGATGGAGCTGGAGAAGATCATGCTAAGCAAAGTTAGCCAATCCCATAAAACCAAGACTGAATGTTCTCCCTGATATGTGGATGCTGACTGATAATGGGGGTGGGGCTAGGGAGAATGGAGGAATTTAGGCAAAAGAGAAAGAGGGACAGAGAGGGAAGATGGGGTCAGGAACGATGGTGGTCATACATCATTACCCTAGGTACATGGATGACTGCCGTGTGGTGTGACTCTACCTTGTGTACATCCAGGAAAACGAAAAATGTGTGTACAATGAATTGAATTTGTTATCATGTGTAACTAATTAAAACAAATTTAAATAATTAAAATTTTTTTTTAAAAAATAAGGTTTGACTAACCACCTCTCAAGATGGCTACAAAGACGTACAAATCAAAAAGAACCTGCAGAGCTATGTTCCATATTCTTGTACTCAACACCCTCAATGTTAAGGAGCTGTACAGACCTCAGAGCGGGTGTCCACTGTGAGTCTATGAAGGCAGGGGAGACGGGGACGCAGGCCCACGGAGGAGACTGAGTGAAGGACCTGTCCCTCCCTGAGTCTCGCCGCTCTCCCTTCAAGCGTCTGGACCCTTGGGTGCCTCCGCCCCGTCCCCGGGACACTGGTTTCCTCAAGGTTTCTTTAATCCCATTTTATCTCAGCCTGGAGGGTCATCAGACTCGCACCATGAAGGGACCTGAGGAGGAGGAGCAGGAGTTGGCTAAAGAGAGCCCAGGCCAACGGGCTCCTGAGATGGCACCACGACACCGTCACCGTCAGCCGCAGAGGCCCTCCTAGGAAGAGCGCTGTGCTCCTCCGACCTCCAGGCGCCAACGTCTCCCGGCAGAGACGTGTCGGCTTTCATTCCCCAAATGAGCAGGGGCTGGTGCTGGGCCCAGAGGGTGGCGCAAGGGGGCACGCTGCCTCCCGCCCTCCTGCCCTCCCGCCCTCCTGCCCCCCGAGCCTCACGGCCGCTCACTCAGCCCTCCAGAGCCCCCTCCAGCCGCCGGGCCTTCGGCCTCTGTCTTCTCTCCTCTTTTTACCTCCGTTATTTTCTGAATTTATTAATGGCCTGCGTTGTCCCCCATAACAAGGCCGAGCAGCCTCCCTGTAATCTGCCGCACAGCTCGCCGCCGCTGAGGAGGCTTTCACCCATTTGGACAGACGCACAGAGACCGTATTAGAGGATCTGGGCGACGTCCAGCAGAGACACCAGGAAGCCCTCAGGACCATCCGCAGGTCTTCCCCTACACCTGGAAACTGTGTCGTATCCAGGATTATCACCACGGCTGCCCTCCCACACACAGGGACTGATGCGCTGGACCCCCGGGGTTTCTCCTGGTTGAAAGTTGACAGTGGGTTTCTCCAGCTCTTCCCAGGCCACCTTCAGAGCAGCCCGTGGGCAGCAACGCTCACTGGAGAGACAGGAAGCCACGGCGACCTCTAGGTGGGCAGCTTGTGGCCTGCCCAGAGTCACACAGCAGGCTCATGCACACACACACACACACACACACACACACGCACACATACGCACACACACACACATGCACACACACACATACACACATACACACACAGACACACATGCACACACATGCACCACACGCGCACATGCACACAGACATACATGCACACACGCACACAGACACACACATGCACACACACTCACACATACACATACACACGCACACACCCTCACACATCTACCTTAAGCAGTGATACTTAGCAATCATTTGTTGAGTGAATGAATTAAAGGAAATAATATACAAAAAAGCAAGATCATGTACAAAACTATGTAATTTTCCTCTTTTCACTTAATGCCATATTAGGGGAATTTTCTCTATTGTTAAATATGCTCCAGAAGTAAAGCTCCCAGTGTGTGCCATCGGTTGCTCACATAGGTGCCCCAAGCTCACCCAGCCATTCTGGATGCTGGGGAATTTGAGTTGCTTCACCTTGTGAGGAACTGTGAGCAGTGTCCACCTCCGCTTCACCGTGCACTTTCTGAGGGCTGAATACACGCTCTGTGGGGGGCCTGGTTCTGGGGCTCCCGGGGTGACGAGGGTCTCGTCCTCCCTGTGCGGCTCACAGGCAGGCAGGGGCGCAGGACTGGACGTGAGGTGCTGGAGGAGAGCCCAGCCTGCCCTGCAACCGGCTGCACACACTCCCTCGCCGGCGCTGCCCCGTCGGGTGAGTTTCTCTTCACTTCCATTTACTCTTCCTCAAGTTCACGGAACAACTCCTGCTGTCGCTTCACCCAGAGACATTTTCATGTCAGACATGGCCCTTTTTAGTTCTCAGTCCCGGGTTCTAGCTCCCTGGAAACCTGGGGAGACCTCGGCACGGCCTCGCGGGCACCTCAGTGGGCAGGTTGGCCCGTGGAGCAGACGGCCGGTGTCGGTTGCATCCTTTCTTACGATGACATAACAAGAGAGTGAAGGTGGACAGGCCGGTGGACAGACTCTTCCCAGCCCACGGGTAACCCAGAGGGAAGGCGGAGGTGAGCATGGGGCACTGCCGTGGCTGGTGGAGCGCCCTGTACGTCCCTCTCTCCGTCTCCCCCTGGCCAGCTGGTCTGGAAGGCTGGTGGACAGGGAGCCCGGTGGACAGAGGGCAGTAACAGAGCTGGAGAGTGGGAGAGCCACCTGTGGTTAAACGGAAGCCTCGGCCGGGTCGTCTCCAGAGCTTATCGAGGCAGCAGGACTTTCATGGATAAACTTCAAGGGGGTGCGGAGTCTGGCATGCAGCTGTCCTGAGAGGAGACCACTAACACCCACGTTCTTGTTATAATGACGTGAAGGAACTGGTCAAAACCGAGTCACAGCATCTTGCATGTCTCGCAGCAGCACTGCACCGAGGTGCGAGGGGGACCCAGGACGGCTTAGCTTGCGTTCCAGACATTGGGGTGAGTATTTTTAAAAAGCACATGGAAATGCAAAGCGCGGTTAGGAACGTACAATATAGGAAAGGTGCATACTTCAAGGCAAACAGAGCATCTTATTGCCAGTGAAACCCTGACTTTAGGACGATATTAAGTCACTCACTATTCTTTTCAGTCTTCCCTGAACTTTCTACTCAAAACTAGTTTCCTAGTTCAAAAAGTTCCCGTGACTGTTGTGACAATAATCAGGATCCCAGCTGAAGGCTCCAGCCCCCCCCCAAAGGGTGCCCTTGGTAAGGGCTCTTCACTCCAGATTCAGGCAGAAGGAAGCTGCATCCTGCTCACACCACACCACACCAGGCCTCCTGTGCTCCTGCGAGTGAGGAGGGACAGTGAGCCACACCCCACCGTTCCACCCTTCCAGAACATTCTCTGCAGAACTGCCTGGACATTTTGCCCATCTGTTTAGTTCCCAAGCTTCTTCAATGGCATCTGTGGCTGGGGAGAGGCTGAGCTAGCCTCCTTCATGCAAGGGTGTGGGTAGCTTTTACTGCTGTTCCCAAGGGGCTGATATTCATTGGCCCTCAAATCGTGCCCAAAGAATGAAAACGCCTTTGAGGATATGAATGAATTAGAATCCCCAGGAAAGACAAGCTGGTGAGAGGGACAGTTCCCTTTTCCATTGTTTAAAGAGCAGAATGTGTTTCTTTTTATCCTAATAGAAGAGTGAATGCAGCAGTATAATAAAAAGCAGAGGTGGAATTTCTTCTGTCAGGGGATTTCAAAGGGATGTGATCTCCTTTGAAAAGCTGGCATGACTTCTGAGCAGGGCCCGGTCCATGCACGGGGCAGGCTGGCTTTACACCCACCAGCGCGAGCCGCCCACCTGACTGTGCGACCCGTCCAGGTGAAGACGGACCTTCGAGGTCTCTCTTTTGTATGAGAACTACGAGAAACACCCACCTTCGAGAGTTTCAGTTTTGCTATTTGAGAAAGAACTTGGCCAGTTCCGTCCGTCCCCCTTTTCTATATTCAGGGCTACGTAAATTAATTCCAGTCTTCTTCGGAGGTGAAGGAAATTTCTCTGATAAAAAGTCATTGATGTTTTCCCGTTTTTCATCATTTTTTAAAAAACTGTACTGTAACATTTTATGAAGGCTAATTTAATGGAATGTCATGTTATTTATGTTACAGAGTGGATCTGAGGAT
This sequence comes from Ictidomys tridecemlineatus, assembly GCF_052094955.1. NCBI lineage: Eukaryota > Metazoa > Chordata > Mammalia > Rodentia > Sciuridae > Ictidomys > Ictidomys tridecemlineatus. The sequence continues at coordinate 196,600,469 of NC_135483.1, read as the reverse complement.
AGAATAAAAAAGTCTGGCTTTTTTGATAATGAAAAGCAGAGTTTTGAACATTGAAAAAATAGGAGAAAAGCAAAATGTTATGGTATATTAGCATTATGGCATATAGATGCAATTATTTTAAAAGAAAATAAAATGATCTGGGTTTCTCAGACCTGAAGAGTATACAGACACATTTAAGGAAAAACAATTTTTATAGATACCCAACATTGTCATATTATTTTTATTATAATGTCACTTCAATATGCACAAATATGTGCTTTTTAACACCTCGTTCTACACAAAATCAGACCAGGCCGTATAACAAGAAGGGTCCCCACTTGAGGTACCCACTGGTCACAATGGATGTGCTGTTCTGCTGAGGTTCGTCTGAAATGAGAGGGGCCACGCAGCAGGGGCTGGCTCTGGTGCACCCCGCATCCGGGCCGTGAGAGGCTGCTCACCCTGGGCCACCGCCGCAGCTCCCTGGCTTCCCGGGGAGCAGTGCAGACTCCACGCAGTCAGCCTTGGTCCTCTGTAACCGGGACGGTCGGCTAACACCTGCCTTGACTTTGACCAGGTGCAGCCTGTGGCTGAAAGCCTGTGACTGTGGGCCACACACCAGCTTCCAGTTGCTCCAGAACATTCTGCTGGAGAATACTTCTGGGGCCCCACGCCTCAGGGCAGCCGCCATTGTTGCCCCATCTCGGAAGAAATCCGGGAAACACACTTTTCTTCTTCGCCTCCACTCTCCTTTTGGAGAACTCCCCACAATTGCTGCCCAGAAAACTGCCAGTCACCCTCGGGACGCCCACCTGAGGGCCGCTGCTCCTGCAAAGCCTGCAGCCCCGGGCGCAGGCAGGCACCACGTGAGATTGGGTTCCCTCTGGTTTCCTCAGCGCTTTGCACCTGGTCCTGGGCAGCGCTGCTCCTGGCTGACGGTCCCTCCCACCTTTCAGCCTGGGAGCTGAGCTCTTCACTGGTTTGGGAACAAAGAGGGGCTTTCACCTGGTCCCGCGAGAGCCTGGAGCCGGCAGGCCCTGGGGAAGCTCCTCAGACACCTCGGCAGGCAGGCGCTGCGCTGCAGGACAAGGAATGCGACCCTGGAGGCAGGGGCAGCGGAGGGCGGCAGGTCCAGCCCAGCTCCCACCCACAGTCCTGTCTTACCTCTGCTTTCAGCAGACACTGTTGGGCAGGGCCACTGCCACCCTGCTGTGGCCACCTGTGGTCCCTCAGGTGTCCCCACTCATCTGCTCATGAACTGAGGCTGGGGAGCAGCCGCCTCCTGAGGAGGCCTGGGGTGGAGGGAGGGAGAACGGGTGGTTCCCTTTGGAACTGGGACTAGCCTGCGCCCTGAGGCCTCTGGCAGCCTGCCGAGGTCCTACCCAGGACCTGAGAGGAAGCAATGGCCGACCCTGTGCCCCAGCACCTCCAGGAGGACCAGAGGGAACAGCAGGGCCACGGGGTGGGATCTTGATTTCAGAGGTTTCCGTAGCGATTTGTTGAATGAGCGGCATCAGGAGACCTCTCCTGCACGGTGACAGCGAGGTGAGGAAGTGTGGGAGGGAAGTTTGCGGAGGCCTGGAGAACAGCCAGCCAGACCCCAGCCAGAAGCTGCCTGTAGCCCTGGAGGGAGCGAGGGCTCAGGAGTGGGTCGAGCAGCCAGTTCAGCTAGATCAGTGGCTCACCCGTGGATGACTCCTCTTTCTGCTGTTGTATAACTTAATTGCAATAGTGTGATAAAATGGTCTATGTGATACCAACTCTTTGAACATTTGGGGCCTTTGTCCGTTTCCATGGTGCTGGCCTGGGGCCTCGTGCATTCTGGGGGCGTGCTCTTCCCCTGAGCCAATTTTTTTGACGGTCAATTTTTGGAAACAATTCATGTGTTCTTGAAAGATGCGTATTTTCAGCTTTGGGGCAATGTTTTATACATGCCTTTTAGACCCAGATTTGATTTTATTTAATTAATTATTTATTTATTTTTTAGAAATAATGACTCCTCTAACAGAAATATTCTTTATACGGACAGCGTGCCTTTATTTTACTCATTTCATTTTTATGTGGTGCTGGGAATCGAAACCAGTGCCTCACACATGCTAGGCAAGCGCTCTGCCCCTGAGCTACAGCCACAGCCCCAAGACCTTGATTTTAACTATGTGGTTTAAATCTTGTGTATCCTGAGTGCTGTCTCCTTGAGGTAGTATTGATCACTAGGGGAGGCACGTTAAAAGTCATCAGGTTGGTGATTTTTATCAAGTTCTCTTATTAATTTTTATAATTTATTGTAATTGAATAATAAAATCCTCTTAATGATTGACATCATTAGTGATCCTGACAATTTTATTTTAATAACTCTGGAAACAATATTAAGTTACACAAGACTAAAATAGTCACATTTTCCTGATGGGTTGGATATTTTTTCAAAGTGGGGTGACCTTCGTTGTTTCTAATAAATCCTGTCTGATATTAATATGGTCAAAACGCCTTTCCTCTGGGTATTTGCTCTTCTTCTATTCCTTCATTTCCCAACTCTCTTTACTTAAAAATCTAAACATGATATCTTGGCTTTTGTCTCTAAAAATTAAAGGAGTGTGGAATTCTGGCTCTGATGACCCTCCCACCCTGTCCACCCTGCTTCCACCGCTTGCTTCACCCAGGGGTCACTGAGACACAGCGCGTCTTCATTTACTCTTTAGATCCACCCTGGGCTTATTAATCTGTGGTCCTTTGCTATGCGCTGGGTGGTCTCCATTTCGTTTGTCTGAGCCTCCTTTCCTCCTCGTGGGGGAAGATAAAGATCCAGGACCGGGGATTTTAGGATGAGACTCGCTGCTTTCCATGTGCTGGGGACGATCTGCCTTCCTCCGGCTCCTGTGATGTGGAAATGTCAAATGCTCACCTTCAGGCCGACACTGTCCTCTCTCTGCCCCTGTGGCTGAACTCACTGTGACCTTCTGTTTGGTGTTCACGGAGTTGCTCAACTCGGATATCACAGGACACCATTCAGCCATTCTGGACAATCCCCAGTACCTCTTGGATTCCCGCCTCTGACCCGTGCGCTCCACCCCGTCTTCCTACCCCCCATCTCCCTACCCCCCATCTCCCACCGTTTTACACTTTGATCCCATCCAAGGTGTTCAGAGCTGCCTTCCGCCTTGCTGAGTTTCCCTTCAGCTGCATCAACCGGTGTCTCTCCGTTTCCTGAGTTTCTGAACTTGGCTAGCATATTTTCATACTTAGTGTTTCTTTGGTTCTATTCTGTACCTGCTTGTTCATTTATTTGATCATTTGTGGCCACCAAACCTTCAAAATCTCTTACTTCTCAAAAAATATAAAACGTTCCAGCAGGTGGGCAGCTCTAACAAGCACGCCCCCTCCATCTTCGGGGTTCACAGCCGGCGCTCCGTGGTGACTGTGGCCTCTGGCACCCGGTGGCTTCCTCCCTGGTGGAAGGAACTGCTTTTGTAGTGAACTCCTGCTCCAACAACTCCACCTGTTGACGTTGAGCTTAAGGCGGATTCGTACATTTGCCTCTTCCAGGTATCTGGGAACGTAGCCCACCGAGACTCTTCAGACGAAGTGCTCAGCCCTTTCCCCGCACAAGGAGCCACCTCTCGTGTGGTGGCCCTTAGTAGAATACTTTGGGGGTGCTGGGGTGATTGGGCATGATTTGTCCTGTGAAGGCTCCTGTGTGGAGACTTGTCCACCCATGCAGGGAGACTGAGGGCAGTGACCCCTCTAAGAGGGGCCCCTGGGGAAGGCCAGTAGGGAACTGCCCTCAGGAGCAGCTGATGAGTTCTCGCGGGATCCCGCTCAGCTCTTGCTGTAAAGCAGGGCTGTACTGCGAGCTCTGCCCCTCCCACCTGGCTGATTCCCGTCTGCTTCTCTGCTATGGTAGGATCGGCCAGGCAGCCCCCACCAGAGGCCGAACATAAGGGGCCCACTGTCTTGAACAGTCACCCCCAAAACTGTGAACTACATAAACCTCTTTTCTTTCCAAGTATCTAGTTCCAGTTATTTTGTTATAGCAACAGAAAGTAGACAAATGCAGACACTTTTTCTTTGTTGAGGTCTGCCCCAAGAAAGCTCATCTCTTTCAGTAGGCCTGCTCTGCCCCCCAAGTTTCAACTCTCACACCTTAGGGGCCTGGCTTTAGCAGAAGTTCTCTCATTTCACTTACAGCTGCCTCAAGCGTCCAGGTTTGTGCACTGATCCTAAACAATTGTCCTGTTAAATCCAGGAATTGGGCCACCAGGGCAGGCAGATGTCATGTTCAACAGCCGGGCCACCCCTCCAGCTCACGCATCCTTGTTTCAGGCTCAAACTGGGCTCTGAACTTCTCACTAACCCAGCACGAGGAGGAAAAGACGTGTCCTGTTCTGCTGAGAGCCGTGTTCAGTGTGTTACAGTGAGGAGTTCTCGAGACACGGTAAGAAGTAGAGGATCCCTTCTTCCAGGTCTCGCTGTTTTTAGAAATCTCCTCCCTTGATCTCCGTGACAGTGTTTCTCCGTTTCCCTCCCTTCGAGAGCGGTTCCATGGTCCGGCATCTCGGCTCCCAAGGCAGGGCCCGAGTCATGCTCCACTCCCCCCATACACATTGAGCTGGAGCCCGTCCTTCCTCCCTCTGCACCTGTCCCCACTCGCAGCTTCTCTGAGGTCCAGGGGCCCCTCACTCATGGCCAGCTTGGCTGCCACAGCTCCCAGCTGCAGGCCCGCCTTCCGCAGCTGTCCCACCCCGACGTCTTTAGAGGAACCCTTGGACGTGCCCTTCCTCTGGCCAGCCTGCTCTCGCGCAGACGCATTGCAGCTTCTGCACAGTGTCCGCCAGAGATGCTGCTGCCTGCAGCGAATGGCAAGGCTGGCTCTCTCTGGCCGGCCTCAGCAGTGCTGGGCGCCAGGGAGCTCTGCCTCGCGGGCTCTGGGTTGCTCTGGCAGGGAGGCCAGGGCCATGGTGACATCACACACGGCTCATCTCTACGTGACCTCGAGTCTGATGAGGGTGCATCCCCTGTTTAACCAGGAAATTGAGAAAACGTCCCGTCCCCTCATTCTCCCTCCTCTCTTCATCACCTTAACGCACTGTGACGAGGGTCTTCAGTGTGCTGCCTCGGGAGGGCCGGGGGGTCCTGACAGGGGACTGTCCAGTTTCCATGCCCTGGGGGGGACGTCTGGAGAAGCTGAGAAGACCCCAGGACCGGCTGCAGCTCCAGGCAGACTAAGACCCGCCAGGAGAGGGACTGTGAAGAGTCGTGCCCCCGCAGCATGGCCCGTGTCCTCGCTAAGTGGCGACTCCTGTTTGAGGGCCTTTGTCAGGCACGTCTCCACATTCTGCTGTCGGTCACTAGGGCACGGTCACCAGGGGACATATGGGACCCAGCGGACACTGGCTGCAGCTGCTGCTACTTGTGCATGTGGATTTGGGCATAAATGAATCTTCCCTGGACAATACAGAAAACTGTGTGTCCTTCAGGAGTAGCCGCTAGGCCGGCCTGAGACGACCGCGGGCCGGGACACGCAGGCTCCACAGAAGTCTCGGCTCTCAGGTTCCCGCCTTCCCATGAAGGGAAGCTAACAGTCTTCCTGACTGCAGGTATTCAATTCAAATCGCTGACGCACATTCTAACACGGAGAAGACCAGGTTTTATGGGCATGTCATCTGTTCAAAGACAGAGGTCCAGATTTTCACTTAAATTACTTCAGAATTTTAATATCGTGTTCTTCCACTGGTAGCCACAGCCCATGGAGTCGATTCCGAAAGGAAATGCATTCACGGTCTCTGATAATCCAGCAAGGTTGAGGTCCTCAGTGTGTGTGGGTGTGTACATATGTGAGGGTGTAAGTGTGTATGGCGAGGTGTACCTAGGTATGTATGTGAGTCCTGGGTGTGTGTATGCATAAACATGTGTGGGTACATGTGAGTGTGATTATGCATGTGTCTCAGTGTGTGTGCAAGGTGTCTGTATGTATCTATGCGTGTCTGTATATGGGTGTGAATGTGTGTGTGTGTACACATGTGTGTGTGTTTATGTGCATGTATGTGGGCTGTGTGTGCACATGTGTGTGCTCACTCTAGTATTTGTTTCCATGTCCCACCCCCATCCTGCCCGTGCAGCCTCCTGGCCCATGAATCACAGAAGTGGCACCTCATAAACCTGCCGGCCCCTCCGACCCACCAAGTCATCCTGCAGATTTACAAAGTGACATCTGGGTGACTGGCAGCTGCTGCTTTACGGGGTGGGCAGATGTGCACCAGAGCCGTGGCCGGGTGCTGCTGGGGGGGGGGGCGGAGCCGTGGGTGGAAAGGAAACTGTGGCCGGGCCCGGTGGGCCGCCTCCTTGGCCGCGGGGACCCTGCTGCTCTGTGTGTGACATCCTTCTGCAAGACTCAGCCCGTGGCTGTCACGGACTCTCTCCTTCGGCCCTGCCTCATCCGGTGCTTCTGGGTCTGGGTGGGGTGGGGTAGGGATCCCAGGCTTCGCCCACGGGGGCAAGTGTCTGCCCTAAGCCACTCCCCAGCCCTGGGTCTACTTTTAAGAGGTAAACTGTTCCACAGCCATGAAAAGGACCAGGAGATGTCACAGGTTGTCACCACAGACCCAGGGCTCCCTCCAGGGACCCTGTTTTCACGCCAGCTTCTGGCCATTCTGCCCTTGGCCCAGGGGCTGGCCCCCACAGGGTGCACAAGGCCCTGCTCCACCAGCGTCCCTAGTCACCATGCAGGGCTGGGCCTGTGAGGACCACTCCGCCTGCAGATGGGGAGGTGACAGCACAGGGAGACACAGCGGGGAGCAACAAAGGGCGGGCCACCTTGAGATGGCATCTGGCCCTTGCCTGGTGGCTGGGGTCCTGCACCCTGCTGCTCTGGGTTCTGGGGCACCACTGAGGGTGACCACTTCACATGCTGACCCACAGTGTCCCCGTACAGCACAACCCAGGACGTGGCCACACCCACCACGTGTCTGGGAGCTGGCCTCAGAGGAGCTCTGGGCTCAGCAGAGGTGGGGTGAGCCCGGGAGGGCGGCAGGGGACATGAGTCCCTGTGTTTGTCCTCCTGCAGCCTGGCGCTTGCTCCTCCAGGCCAGGAGGCCCCCTCAGCTTCCAGCATGGCTCCTGTGTGTGGCAAACAGGCTGCTCCTGCAGCGGCCAAGGTGGGGCGGCAGGGAAAGCAGAGGACTGCTGGGCCTGAAGTCGAGCCCTCACCCTCGGCTGGACTCAGCAGGACAGCACCCGAGCCAGGCTTGCAGACTGTCCACACAGGCGGGCTGCCCTGGGGCTCCCACCTAGTGGGGACAGCCAGCTGCAATCATGGGCCCAGGAGGCGCTGGGTGCCAGGGAGATGGGCAGGGGCTCCTGCTGACCCCTGGGGAGGGAGGTGTCCCGGGGGGAGTGTTGGCAGACTAGAGCTTCAGTGAGGAGAGCCGCCTGCGAGGAGGGGCCCTGGAGGCTGCGGGCTGGCGGATCTGTCTGCAGAGACCCCGAGCGGGAGCCAGGCCCTGGGGTGCTGGAGGAGCGGCCGGAGCCCCGAGTGCAGACAGGGCTGGGTGACAGGAGCCCACAGGAGAGGGGCAGGAGGGGAGGGCACAGTCACCTGGCCACAGAGGGGCCAAGGGTTAGAGAGGCGAGACTGGACTTGAGCCAGCGAGGACACGGTTGTGCAGGGCACAGTCACTGTGGGCATGTAGGGGGACTCAGCAGCAGTGGCGGTGGGCTAGGGGCGGGAGCGGAGGGCCCGGGTCTGGCAGGCAACAGCTTCCTCAGCTGTGCCCAACCCTGTGCCACTCACTGCACTCCACACCACTCAACACTGGAGCCACACCACTGATGTGGCCCTGGATCTGGCTGCAGGGTCCCCATCGAGTGCCAGCTGTGTGGCTGGCATAGGCTACTGCCACCCCACCTCTGAGACAAGGCAGCACAGTGTGGTGAGGACACGAACCTGCTGAGCCTGGACCTGGGAGGCTGGGCGCTAGCTCTGCCTCCGTCTGTGGGCTGGTGCAAGCAGGGCACGCCCCCTCTTCCCTGCAGACCACCGTGAGGCCAGGAGTGGGCTGGACTGCAGGGGCCCCTCGCCTGGCCAGTCCCCTTGACTCTGGCTCACTCCTGGTCTCCTCCCCAGGGCCGCCATGCGGGAGCTCTCACGGGTGTCCCACCCCTGCCTCGGAGCCCAAGACCTGGCAGAGACTCGGGCAGGAGGGGATCTGGGGGGATCCAGAAGGAGCCCGGAGAGCGACAGGGCAGGACCCAGGGCTGAGCCTAGCACCAGGGGCAGTCAGTTGGGGGGGCCGGGGTCTGCTCACTGTGCAGGGAGGTGGGTGTGGAATTGGACCCGAGGCCAGGCAGCAAGGGGGGCCACGGGGAGCCTGTGAGCAGAGGATGGCTGGGCCCTGGCTTGGGGCAGCTGGGCGGATGGGCAGGCCAGGGGCAGCTGTTTCTTCCCGAGTCAATGAAAGACCAGAGCCAGCAGTGGAGTGGCAGCAGGCAGAAGCACCGTGTGTGAAGGCCACCGAGTGAGCGGGGAGTGGCAGCTCAGAGAGGCAGGGCCTCCAGGCTAGAGGCCAGGGGCCTGGGGAGCACAGGGGCTGAGTCTGTGGGTGCTCCACGCGAGAGAGGAGGCTCCCACCTTCTCCGCCCCGTGGTGGGGACCCTCCAGGAAAGGGCCGTCTCTGTGGGTGGGGTCTCCTCCGCACCTAGGGCTGTGCCCGTCTCTGAGGTTTCCTGGCCCTGTGCTGGGGAGAGCTCTTCCTCATCACATGGCAACATCTTGAGCCTTTTCCACTTTGAGTTCCTTGGTCTGTGAGTCCCTAGAATTCTGGGCCCGTATCTCCGCCTCCTGGGGGGCCTGCGCGTCCTGGGTGCTGGCTCACATCTCGGGTGAACTGACAATGGATGGTTTCCTCGCCTTCGAAGTGAGGAGGGCATTTTGGGTGCAGGACTCCCTGCAGGCGCCCAGGTCTGGCGTCCGTTGTCACCTTAGTGGCCGGCCCTCCGGCGGCCACCTGCACATTTCATTAGCCGTCACTCTCCTCCAGCCCATTAATCAAGCTGTTAAATGCGGGACTTAACACCAGGCCGGCCATTCATCTGCGGGGCCGGGGCTTCGGGCTCCTCCGTTTCCCCTGCGGCGGCGAGGAAATCGTTAACACCTGGCAGCCGCGGCCGGCTCAGTCTTCTGCTTTGCGCATTAGTGGAAAGTGCTGGGGCCCCACCTTTGCCCCCTGGCCCTCTCCCCATGTCTGCAGCAGTGGAGGGCTCCCACTCCCCACACACCAGGTCACCAGCGACGGTCGCGTGGGGCAGTCTTGACCTCCATCGGCCAGTCACACGGTGGCTGGGGAGAGGCCCTGATCAGGTGTCCAGGGAGCTGGTGGCTGTAGCCCTGGACTCAGATGAAGTTCATGCTGTTCCCAAAGAGCTCTCCAGAGGGTCCCGACCCATCTGAGGCCTGGAGAGTGGCCGGGCAAGAGCCTGGTCCTCATGTCTCCACGCCCCAGACCAGGCTCCCCCAGGACCACAACGGCTGCCAGGCCAGCAGGGACTCGGGCGTGGCTTGTCCTCTCCTGGGCAGTTGGCAAAGCTTTATCCAAAGGGCTCTGCGTGAAGGCTGTCTTCTTGCCGTGGTCAGGGTGGCAGACTGGAGTTTTCCAAATGGCTCTGACCTGCCTCTGTTACACAGGCTCCTGGAGCTGGCCTTCTCCAGTCCAGAGGTAAGACACATTTGCTTATTCCTGGACCTGCTGACCTTGGGTCTGCCCTAGCCAGTGGAGCACAGTAAGGACGCTGTGCCCATTGCTGCGTGGCCCTGAGCTGGCCTGGGGACTTCCATTTCCTGTTCCTAGAACACTCGCTGCTGTTGGCAGCATGTCTCTCATCACAGCCAAGGTGTGAGAGGTCAAGCCTCATGGGGAGGCCAGATAGGGGCCTCGGTTGAACTCCCAGATAACAGCCAGCTCCGACTGCCTGCCAGGGAGGTGCCACGTTGAAAGCCCAGCCCAGGAGAGTCTGCAGAGAGACCCAGGGAACCCTGCTGAGCCCCATCAACCTCTGGGGCCACAAAAGACTAACAAAGTGTCATCTGAAGTCATTAGTTTTTAGGGTGTCTATATGTAGAGAGCAGTGACAGAGAATGGGAGAGCAGGGTCTGACAGCGGGGTCCCTGATGGCCTCCTGGCTGTGGCATGCCTGGTGCCTGGGAAAGTTTCTGGGCAAAGGTGGGGGATGCCTAGTTGCTATGGTAACACCCTCCATGAGGAGGCTCGGTGCTGGAGTCTTATCAGCCTGGACCTTGACCTCAGGCACACAGCTCCTGGGGACAGAGGAACCTTCTTGCTGGACAACCACAATGTTTCACCAGCTCGCTGCTCCTGAACCTGCCTGCCTAACAGTAACTTTGAACAATGGACTTTCTGGAGAGCTTCTCCAATCTCCTAACATTGCACATCGCAACTGTAGAATGCAGCTGCAGAAAAGCTGCATAATGTTGCACCCCTGTAACTTTCTGGGCACAAAGAATAACACCTGCATCTTTAATCTGATTAATGGGACATATATGATAAAGATTGCTGGTGTGATTCTTTAGACCTGCTTCTCCATCAGAGAGGAGTGCTCCACCTGACCCCAGATTTATCTTCAAAAACATCTGCAAGTGTGTGAGTCTTTATTTTTCTTATCCCCCTTCGACCCTCGCCAGAACCTGCTAGATTGACCATGGTGGTCACAGCTGCTACGTATGTGGAAGTGGACACCAGAGTGGCCTGTGGCTGTGCTGGTGGTCAGCGGCCATGGCTGCAGTATGAGGATCCAGGTAACTGGAGCTGCTTCTGGCCTGGATCTGCCCCAGCTCTGCCCCCCAGCCAGCTGCGTGACCCTGAGCCCGTCACTGTGCCCATCTTATCTGGGTGTCCTCATCTGTGAGGTGGGGATTCACAGCCTGGCCAGGTGAACAGCTGGCCAGGTGAGCCACATGGCCCAAGTAGCCCAGGCAGGTGGATTAGAGTGAATCTGCAGTTGACAACATCCACTGCTGGATATGTGCCACCAGGATTCCTGAGTCCTGCTGTGTAGAAGCCTCTGCACTTCTCCGAGCTCATTCCCCATGGATTCAAACTCTGCTCTGCCTCTCTTCTGCTGCCTGTGAGTCTGACACTGCGATCAGGCATCTCTGGGCTGCTTCCTCTGCACCTCGTGGCCCCAGAGTTTAGCAGAGAAGGAGCTCAGCTGTGTGGGAAGCACTCGGGTGGTCAGAGGGTCTGTCCCCGTCACTTCCAGTCCCTCAGGCTGTGACTGTGGGGGGCGGGGTGGAATGTTCGTTCCACACCCCTTTCCCTGGAGACCAGCAGTGACGGAGAGAAGGGCACATGGAGGAGGGCAGGGAGCTGGGTCTCTTCCTGGCTGTCACCAGGCCTCGGGGACCTTTATCTACAAAGCAAGGGAGTCATTTCACCTAGAATATTCAGCAGGACTGGGTCTGTGCGAGCATTCCGCTAGGAGCTGGGATGTAGAGGTGGGAAGGGAAGTGTCCTCCTCACCTTCTAGAGCACACGGCCAAGTGAGGGGAGGGACGAAGGACTCACTGTGCATGTCGTCAGGACTGAGGGCCTGCAAGCTCCTGCCCTAGACTGACTGGACACTGACCTGAGGACGCCAGGGTCAGCTGCAGAGTGGACAGAGGAGGCCTCTGCTCTGGAACGGGTGGGAAAGGCAGTCCTGGGCGAGGGGTCTGCAGAGGTCCCAGTGGCTAGAGATGCAGATGGGGCTGGCAGGCAGTCCCATCAGTCAGGCGCCGTGTGGCCAAGCCATAGATTTCTGATGTCATACAAGGGCAACTTAAAGCCCCTGACAGCTGTCACCGGAGTTGGGATGCACAGATTCTCCCAGATACAGGAGGGCTGTGGACTGGAGGCCTGGGCCAGGACATCTGCACAGCAGGTCACAAAGTTCTGCCTGAAAGGTGAAGGTGACCAGAGTACGGGAATGCCAGCTCTCTATGCATCCCAGCCACCACGGCATGAGCCCCGCAGGCGGGGACAAGCCACAGGAGCCCAGGGCTCACATTCTGGAGGCTGGTGGAGTAGGAGCAGGTGCCCGCTGCAGGCAGGGGCAACAGGCAGAGCCCAGGGACTGCTGGAGCTGGGGCCAGGGACAGGCTGGTGCTCCGCTGCCAGGGAGGACAGCAGGTAAGTTCCCCGAGGACAGAAGGGCACTGGTCACCCTCGACAGCCTTGCCTTAGAGACCTGGGGCCGAGACTCTCTGCAGACAAGCACAGGGTAACCAGGAGGGAGCCCGGGCCTCCAGGAGGGCAGTGGCGGCCGAGAGTCGGCCAGCACCTGCTTCAGTGCTCCCACGTGACAGTGGCAAGAACACGCCTCGGGAGGAAAGGACAAGGGAGAGCACATCTCCTCCACCAGGAAAGCGGCTCTGTCCTGCGTCACTCATCACAGGAGGTGACTTCGCTGGGTCTTTGGGGCCTGTAGGAGCAGTAGCGGGTTCCCAGGTCCTGCTCCACCCAGGGGACTGTGTTAGGAGGTGACACCCGGCCAGCCTGCTTTCCACCACCTCAGGACAGGCATTTGCTCTGAGGTTATATTTTCAAATTAAATAGAGCACTGAGCCAGAACTGGGCAGGCTGGGGCCTGCCTGAGGACGTCTGGGGCGGGGAAGGTCAGGGAGTCTCAGAGGTGGGCCCCTGTTGTTCTCCATAAACTCTAAGTTGTCACCCCAAATTACTCCTTTTATTCTTTTGTACTTTTAAAATGAAACTTTAATTAAAGAACAGCTCTTTCATGGTGGCACATACCTGTAATCTCAGCAGCTTGGGAGGCTGAGGCAGGAAGACCTCAAGTTCAAGACCAGCCTCAGCAACTTAGCAAGGTCCTAAGCAGCTTAGTGAAACCCTGTCTGTAAATAAAAACTAAAAAGGGCTGGGGATGTGGCTCAGTGGTTAAGCGCCCTTGGGTGCGAGGGACACTTAGCCCTGTCCATTCTCAGCTGTCACCAAAAATAAAGGGCATACGTACCAATCAACACTCATGAATTACAGGGGAGCAGTTAGTGGGCTTGAATCTGCTCACGTTACGGGTACCAGATCAAAGAGCAGGGACCAAGCCAGCAGGTGTTCCCTGGCTGCTCCCAGTACCCTGACAGGGACCGTGGTGCTGGCTTCTAAGGCCACAAGTAGCTTTTCACACATGGGTAACGTTTTTAACTGGCACACAGTGAATTCGCCCTCGCGGTGTCGTGACAACTGCACAGCCCCCACCCGTCACACAGCCACGACACCTTCCTAACCCCAGCCAAGCTCCCGCCTCTGCCCTGCATTTCTGGCACCTCCAGAGGTCCTACCAGTGGAGTCCCACTCACGGCCTTGGCCTGCTGTGCAGGTGCTCTTGCTCCTGGTCACCCTCTGGCCGAGTGCCACTCCACTGATGTGCTGGTCAGTCGATCCACACTGCAGGCGAGGGACACTTAGCCCTGTCCATCCTCAGCTGTTAGGGTGGCAGCTGCTAATGTGTGACACACAAGCACCCTGCAGCCACAGTCCTCCTCCCTCTGGAGTATATCGGCCGGTGTGTGCTGGGTGGAGGGCGGCTGCTGGGTGAAGGGCAAGTGCTGGGTGCTGGCTAGTGGGTGAGCCTGGGTGGTGTGTGCTGGGTGGAGGGTGGCTGCTGGGTGAAGGGCGAGTGCTGGGTGGTGTGTGCTGGGTGGCAGGTGTGTGCTGGGTGGAGGGTGGCTGCTGGGTGGCAGGTGGGTGCTGGCTAGTGGGTGAACCTGGGTGGTGTGTGCTGGGTGGAGGGCGGCTTCTGGGTGGTGTGTGCTGGGTGGCAGGTGGGTGCTGGCTAGTGGGTGAGCCTGGGTGGTGTGTGCTGGGTGGTGTGTGCTGGGTGGCAGGTGGGTGCTGGCTAGTGGGTGAGCCTGGGTGGTGTGTGCTGGGTGGCAGGCGTGCTGCTGGGTGGCGGGTGCACCTGGGTGGCAGGTGGGTGCTGGCTGGTGGGTGCAGCTGCTGAGTGGCAGGTGTGGGCTGGACCCCTCCACCCTGCCCTCCCGCTGCAGTGAGACTGCCCAGCCTCCGCACCCTTGACAACACTCACGTGCTTGGTCCTTGTGAGTCTTAGTATCCCAGTGGTCGGAGAGGAGGGCAGAGGCCTGTGTGCAGGTAGGCTGGCCACCTGCTCCTGCAGGCCCTCAGGTATGGGTCAGGCTGGGCCAGGAGAGGCAGGAGGCCTCCAGATCCTTAGGAAGGCACATTTGGAGGCAGGCGGGAGGCAAGAGGCCAGGCCGGGTGGTGGTTGGTGGCTGTAGCCTGTCTTCATGGGCTCGGCAGGGCTCTGTCTGAGCTGCCACAGGCCCCTGTGGGAGGAGCAGCCTGCTGTGACTCCAAGGGAAAGTCCTGCAGCCTTGGTTGGCTTGGCAGGGGACAATGTCCAGGCGAGAAGGGGGGGTGGGCTGCGCCACTCCAGCTCTGCCTGCTCTGATGCCCTGACCCTGGGAGGCCCACTGTCTGGTGACCATGGCTTTCTGCTTCCTTCTGGAGGGTCCACCCAGCAGAGCCATAGAGCCGTCCTGTCCCTTCACCCTTTCCCTGGGCCTGGAAACGCTCTGAGAGTCAAAATGAGGAAAGATTCGGAATTCAGAAAGCCAAAATTCCTCGTAAGAGTGGACGCTCCAGGCTGTGGCCCCAGGTCCAGTTACACGAGAGGGGACATAAAGGGAGCCCACCCAGGGCTCCCTTGCCCTCACCTGGGACCCCCACCCCCACCCCCACCCATGTGCTCAGAGCACGCCAGCCTGGCTGGCTCCGGAAGTGCCCACTGCATACGGTGATTCATTCCAGCTCCTGGAGCTGTCCTCCCAAGCACCCCATCACCCCATCACCCTTCACCCCATCACCCTGTCACCCCATCACCCCGTCACCCTGTCACCCCATCACTCTTTACCCCATCACTCCGTCACCCCATCACCCTTTACCCCATCACCCTGTCACCCCATCACCCTGTCACCCCATCACCCTGTCACCCCATCACCCCATCACCCTGTCACCCCATCACTCTTTACCCCATCACTCCGTCACCCCATCACCCTTCACCCCATCACCCTGTCACCCCATCACCCTGTCACCCTATCACCCCATCACTCCGTCACCCCATCACCCTTTACCCCATCACCCAGATCACCCCATCACCCCATCACCCTTTACCCCATCACCCAGATCACCCCATCACCCCATCACCCTTTACCCCATCACCCTGTCACCCCATCACCCTTTACCCCATCACCCTGTCACCCCATCACTCTTTACCCCATCACCCCATCACTCTTTACCCCATCACCCTGTCACCCCATCACCCCATCACCCCATCACCCAGATCACCCTTTACCCCATCACCCAGATCACCCCCATCACCCTTTACCCCATCACCCCATCACCTCATCATCCCATCACCCTGTCACCCCATCACCCCATCACCCTTTACCCCATCACCCTGTCACCCCATCACCCCATCACCCCATCACCCTGTCACCCCATCACCCCATCACCCTGTCACCCCATCACCCTTTACCCCATCACCCCATCACCTCATCACCCCATCACCCTGTCACCCCATCACCCCATCACCCTTTACCCCATCACCCTGTCACCCCATCACCTCATCACCCCATCACCCCATCACCCCATCACCCCATCACCCTGTCACCCCATCACCCCATCACCCTTTACCCCATCACCCTGTCACCCCATCACCCCATCACCCTGTCACCCCATCACCCCATCACCCTGTCACCCCATCACCCCATCACCCCATCACCCCATCACCCTTCACCCCATCACCCTTCACCCCATCACCCCATCACTCTTTACCCCATCACCCTGTCACCCCATCACTCTTTACCCCATCACCCTGTCACCCAGATCATCCCATCACCCCATCACTCTGTCACTTCATCACCCCATCACCCTGTCACCCCATCACCCTTTACCCCATCACCCTGTCACCCCATCACCCCATCACCCTGTCACCCCATCACCCAGATCACCCCATCACCCAATCACCCCATCACCCTTCACCCCATCACCCTGTCACCCCATCACCCTGTCACCCCATCACCCCATCACCCTTTACCCCATCACCCCATCACCCCATCACCCCATCACCCCATCACCCTTTACCCCATCACCCCATCACCCTTTACCCCATCACCCTGTCACCCCATCACCCCATCACCCCATCACCCTGTCACCCAGATCATCCCATCACCCCATCACCCTTTACCCCATCACCCCATCACCCTTTACCCCATCACCCTGTCACCCCATCACCCTGTCACCCCATCACCCCATCACCCTGTCACCCAGATCACCCCATCACCCCATCACCCTGTCACCCCATCACCCCATCACCCTGTCACCCCATCACCCTTTACCCCATCACCCTGTCACCCCATCACCCCATCACCCTGTCACCCCATCACCCCATCACCCCATCACCCTGTCACCCCATCACCCCATCACTCTTCACCCCATCACTCTTCACCCCATCACCCTTCACCCCATCACCCTGTCACCCCTTCACCCCGTCACCCTGTCACCCCATCACCCTGTCACCCCATCACCCCATCACCCTTTACCCCATCACCCCATCACCCCATCACCCCATCACCCCATCACCCCATCACCCTTTACCCCATCACCCCATCACCCTTTACCCCATCACCCTGTCACCCCATCACCCCATCACCCTGTCACCCAGATCATCCCATCACCCCATCACCCTTTACCCCATCACCCCATCACCCTTTACCCCATCACCCTTTACCCCATCACCCTGTCACCCCATCACCCCATCACCCTGTCACCCAGATCACCCCATCACCCTGTCACCCCATCACCCCATCACCCTGTCACCCCATCACCCTTTACCCCATCACCCTGTCACCCCATCACCCTGTCACCCCATCACCCCATCACCCCATCACCCTGTCACCCCATCACCCCATCACTCTTCACCTCATCACTCTTCACCCCATCACCCTTCACCCCATCACCCTGTCACCCCATCACCCCATCACCCTGTCACCCCATCACCCTGTCACCCCATCACCCTGTCACCCCATCATCCCGTCACCCTGTCACCCCATCACCCCATCACCCCATCACCCTTCACCCCATCACCCTGTCACCCCATCACCCTGTCACCCCATCACCCCATCACTCTTTACCCCATCACCCTGTCACCCCATCACCCTGTCACCCCATCACCCCATCACCCTTTACCCCATCACCCCGTCACCCCATCACCCAGATCACCCCATCACCCTGTCACCCCATCACCCAGATCACCCCATCACCCCATCACTCTTTACCCCATCACCCCGTCACCCTGTCACCCCATCACCCTGTCACCCCATCACCCTTTACCCCATCACCCCATCACCCCATCACCCTGTCACCCCATCACCCTTTACCCCATCACTCTTTACCCCATCACCCCATCACCTTTATCACCCCCATCACCCAGATCATCCCAATCACTGGATCACCCCATCAGACTCATCACACTCATTAACCTCATCACCCCATCACCTTGAACACCCCACCATTCCAATCACCCTGTCACTCCATCATCCTGTCACCCTGTCACCCCGTCACCTTGACCACCCCGTCACCTGTCACCCCGTCACCCCTCTGTTGCTGCAGAACTGACACCTTGGGTTCACTGCCAACAGAGCGGCAGGGATGTCCAGACAAGGGGTCAGGTTCTCAGCTACCCCTGAGTGCCAGGTGGCACTTGAGCAGGTCTGGCTCACAGGGGACAGGGCCACCGTGCTGTCCCTGGGGTGCCTGTGGCGGTGAGGGCGTGCTGTAGGACACCAACCCTGGCAGGACCCTCCACCAGAGAAGTCCAGCTGGGACAGATGGACGACGTGGGAACTGCCCCAGGGAGAGGGTGGGAGGCCCCCCAAGAATGAGGCGAGCAGCCAGCAGAGGACCTGGAGCTGGGGGGCTGAGGATCCGGCTGCCCTGAGCTCCCCCTCAGCCTGGGAGGGCCACCCCCCCTCCTGGTGCAGGCCCCGACCCAGTAAGGGAGGGCGTCCTGACAAGAGGTGGGTGGGGTTGGGGACCAAGTGCTGCCGGCCCTGCCCCACCCTCATCCCAAGAATCAAGCTCTGCAAGGAGGAGGGACAGGCCTCAAGTTAACAGCTTGACCTCCTGCCTCAAGTCACTGGCAAGGGCACAGCCAGCTCGCCTCACCCACTGGGGGAGGGGTCCTGACAGGCCACCTCGGAGGCCGTCGGCCCCTCCTTGTGGACACCCCCTGGCCCCCACCCCAGGAAAGCCCTGCAGAAACCTGGAGGCAAAGGTGCTGGAGCTCAGGTCCCAGCCGACGACCAGCCCAGGTCGGCGTCTCGCCAGACCAACTCAAGCCTCGCGGGGAGCCCGCAGGCTGCTGAGCCCCAGCTGGGCTGGACACAGCAACCAGGTCACACGGACATTCAGAACCCTTGACCCACCGTAGCAGCACATTCCTCCCAGCCCACACACACCAGCACCAGGGCAGGCACATACCAGACCTAGGAGAACAGGAGTCAGGAGAGTCGTGGTTTGGACCACAATGGAATTAATCCAGAAATTTTGAAACACACGGGAAAATCCCAAAGTCTTTGGAAATTAAACATACACTTCTACATGTCACAGAAGAAGTCAAGAGAAACTGAAGAAATATTTTTTTAAATAAATGAAAATGAAAACACAACTTGTAGGAATTTATAATGTTTGACTCATATATTAGAAGGCATAACTAAAATTAATATTCTAAGCTTCCATTTTAGAAAACTAGGAAAAAAGAGCAGATGATGTTTAGGTAGAAAAAAAGAAATAATAAAAGTTAGCACAAAAATTAATGAAATTCATAACAGAAAATCAACAAGACCAAGAGCTGATTCTTTGAAATATTTAAAAATTTGACCAACCCCTATCCAGGCTGACCAACAACACGAGAGGAGAGACACAGTACGAGTATCAGGAGCAGCAGGGTCATCTGCACTGACCGTGGGCCCTTTCAGGGGTGAGGAAGGGATTCTATTAGCCACTCAATGCCCACAGATTTGATAACTGAAACAATGGACCAATTTCTTGTAAGACAAACTCCACAAAAAGAAATTGATCGTCTGAAAAAGGCTACAAATATTTTAAATAAATGAGTGAACAATAATCTTCCAGAAAAAAAAAATACCATCCAACCTAGAGAGTTTCACTGGTGAGTTTACGGAAGGTTTATGCAAATTCTCCAAAAGAACGGAAACAGAATGATCACTTCCTAATTCTTCCTGTGAGGCTGATATTGCCCTAAAACCAAAAATAGATGAAGAATTGCCAGAAAAAGAAGATTCAGACCAATATCTCTTCTACGTAGATGCCAAAGCCCTCAGCAAAACATCACAAATCAAAGCCAACAATGTGTAAAACCAAGCACACAACAAGCAAGCGGGGTCAGCTCCAGGCGCGTGGCTAGCTCAGAACTCCAACACAAGACAGTCATCCTCTGCAGACAGGCCGGCGAGGAATGATCACACGATTATGTCTATTGGCACAGAAAGAGCTTCTGGAAAAACCAGTATCCAGCCATGATACAAGGTAAGAGAATTCCTTCAGCTTGCAAAAGACCATCTGCAAAACCCCAACCACTGTGACGGTGCTTCAGGGACAGAACGGACGGTTTCCCCCAAAGTCCCAGAAAAGGCAGGGACAGCTCCTCCCGTCACCCATACGCAGTGTTGGACTGGAGGTCCTGGCCGTGCGGAGCCAGGAGAGAGCAATTAGGAAATTACAGATTGGTGAAGAAAAGGGAAAACTCTTCCTTTGCATATGACATCATTATCTGTGTTAAGTATTCCAAAGAATTAACAAAAAAACAAGCAACGCCTTCCTAGATCTGTCGGTTATAACAAGGATACACACACACACCAAGCACTCTCCCAGGCACCAGCAATGAACAACTAGAGTCAGACATTTAAACAGCACAATTTACACCTAGCAAAATACATGCAAAATCTATGTAGAGAACATTAGACGTCTCTAATAAATAGATTTATTAGACACTAACAAATCAAGGAATGTCTAAACAAATGGAGAGATAGTCTATGTTCTTAGATCAGAAGAGTCAATATTAAGATGTTGATTCTTATCAATTTGGTCTATATAGTCAGTGCAATCCCAATCTAATTCCCAGCAAGTTATTTTGTAGATATTAACAAACTGATTAGAGTTTAAATGCCAGCCAACAGAACTCAGTCTGGCCACACCATGCTCAAGAAGAACAGCGGGCAGGCTGGCATCGCCCCGTGGCAAGAGCTGCTGTGAAGCTGCAGCCAGCAGACCGTGTGCTCTCTGCAGAAGGAAGGCGGGCAGACCAAGGAGCAGACGGGAGCCCCACAGACCCACACACAGGAGGCGATCGTCCTCAACAGAGAAGCAAAGGCCTTTCCGTGAGAAACATTCTTCCCAGAAAATGGACCTGGGGCAACCGGACCCTCCATTCCTACCCTGCCCCTGAGAAGATCCAGGCACCTTCCACCGTCCACAGAAGTCACCACAGGTCCCAGAGCTAAGTGTGAAGTGTAGAACTAACGCTTCTAGAAGATCACACAGAGGAAAATCTAGGTGACTCGGATTTAGGATGAGTTTTTGGATATAAAGCATAATTCGTAATAGAAACATCGATCAGTTAGCCGTCATTGAAATTTAAAACTTCTGCTCTGCTGAGACTCTGTTACCAGAATGAAGACAAGCCCAGACTGGACCTGAAAACACGGGCCTGATGAGAACTTGTACCCCAAGCCCACGAAGGACTCCTAAAACTCAAAAACCAGAAGACAAACAGCTCAACCTGCATATGACAGAAGATCGGAACACACACTTGGGAGAACTAGGTACCAGTGGTGAATCAGCACGTAAAGAGATGCTCACGTCATTATCATTAAGGAAAGTAAGTTAAAAAGACGTCGGGCTCCCCTCCTTGGTAGAACAGCTAGAATCCCAAAGCCGGACAATTCCCAGTGCCGATGAGACGTTGAGCCACAGGGTGCAGAGCAGTGCAGCCACTTGGAAAACAGGGACAGCTCCTCCAGAGCCAACCAGTCACCAGGGACTCAGAAAACCGCACACGGGGGGGTCTACCCCAATTGAATTGAAAACCTGTCCACATGGAAACCGACACACGGACATTCATACGAATCTCATTCACGATTGCCAAACAGTGGAAGCCACCAAGCTGTTCCTCACCTGGTGAAGTCGGCACACCTGGTTCATCCACGTAGTGGGAGACCATTCAGCAACAGAAAGAAATGAGCAGGTCAGCCCGGAAGGGGAAGGGAGGAGCCCTAAGAGATGCTGCCAAGGGAAGGAAGCCAGTGCTAGGTCTCCACCCAGGCTTACTCCAGAAAGGTCGCAAAAGGTCAGCGTGGTCCAGGGCTCGGAAGGAGCAGGGAAGCTGAAGCTCAGGGTTTTTGAGACAGTGAAACCAGACTGTGAGATGCCATCACGGAGGGTAAGGCGTGGATCTGTCCTAACCTGCAGACCTTGGCAACACAACGTGAGCCCTAAGACATGCGGGTGAACGTCACTTAGGAGCTGGAGGAGCCCAGGGAAAAGGGAATTCTCTCAGGAGTCCACAAAGGGCCCCTCTGAGGGCCTGAGACAGGGCTGGCTTCAGCAGCTCTGACCCTGCCTGGCCTCTGTGGGGTCTGAAGGGCTGAGATGGCAGAGGGTGGAAGCCAGACTCTCACTCTTGGAGCAGAAGGTTAAAAGGCACGGCACGTGCTCATTGCTGCTTCTGAGAAAGCTGAGTGGCCCGGTGGCACTGGACTAGGCTTGGAGACATCAGTGAGGGCGCGTGCTGAACTGCGTGGGGACTCATGCTCTGAGGAGAAGCCTTTGCAGACACGCAGGCCAAGGGCAGCAGTCCACACCCGTGGCCCCGCTCTGCCTGCTAGGACCAGCAGTGACCTTCCTGCCCACCTTGGAATCGCAGCAGCCCAAGTGCCCTGGACACAACCTGATCTCTCTGGGCAGCCTGGCCTGCTGGGAACCGCTGAGGCAGCTGGTGCTCCCAGGCAGGAGGGACCTTGTCTCTGCACCTCCAAGGCCTGCAGCAGGTGCCCATTAGGCAGAGGCCCATCACACCCTGCCTGGCCTCCTGCCATCCTCAAAACCACCCCAGGAGCGTGATCTCGTGACCCCCGGGAGACCCAGCACGGCAGGTGAGACCACACCCACAGGAACTCCCCACCATCTCCCGACTCCTTAGGCAGGACTCGGCCTCGCACCCGGCTCTGGATGACTGTCCTACTGGGGCTGCCCTGCACTCGGGACAGCAGCCCAGGCCCGCAGCTGAGCGAGCCGCCTCAGGCAGGCCCAGGCTTCCTGGGAGCGTTGTGAATTCTGCAGCCACACCTCTGGGTCTCCGTCTCTTCTTAAGAAGCAACTTCAGTGGTGAAATGTGCTGCACATTAAGGCCAGCGGTGCTGGCTTGCAGCAGGAGCTCACAGTCACCAGCTTTTCTGGGAAGAATCAAGAAGGCCAACCGGGACGTGGCATAGGTTCAGAGGAAAGGAATGCTGATGGGCGTCCCAAAATAGAACTTCCAGGGAAGCGCCGGCCCAGGGCAGCCAAACCAGCAGGACTCGCACCCTGGAACATGGACGGGTGAGTCACAGCAAGGGGAGGAAAGCGGGTTTGAGTTTCCCCTTTCATCGAAATTCTGATGATCGTAAGATAAATCATGTTTGGAGAAGAATCAGAACAACTGGATTAACTTTTACTGCACCGTTTCCATTTGGACCCGGTCGCCCCGTTGGAAACCCACATCTGCTGAACACTTGGACGCTCGCCCTCCTCAGACGCCCCTGATCGCAGCCCAGGCAGCCCTCCTGCACCAGGCGGCACCCCAAGGACAGGCCCCAAATGCTCCATTTCCCCATGAGGTTTTGCCTGGAAGTTCCTCTGGGTTCGTGATTATGACAGATGGCTGCCCACGCCGTGCTCAGCCCTTCCCGGACTGACGGAGGTGGAAGCCCCAGCCGCCAGCAACAAACCTTTTCCTGGAGGAGAAGGGAGCCAGGACTCCATGCGGCTTTGCCACTTGCTTCCGTGAGAGCTGAGACCTCACCACGCCACACGCCTCTGGCTCCTCCGGGAGGGAGCTTCCTGCCTCCACACCCCTTGCTCGTGAGCAGACCCTACCCAGACGTCCCCCTGACCCTCTCTGTGGGATTGGCCAAGGTGCACACGGGAGAGCAGGCCCATTTGCACCTGGGGTCACGGCTCCCCTGTGGGGTCGAATGGCAGACAAGCTCCTGAGCCCACCTGTCCTAGGGCCCTGGCCCTGGACCTTCCTGGAGGGGCAGCCGCCCTCTGGGGCACTTGTAGGAATGAGGTGGAAATGTCCTCAGTGCCACAGGCCTGGACTTCGGGGCCTCCCAGGGCTGGAGGAAGCTTGTCCTTGTCCTTCCTGGCTGCAGCGCTGGCAAATTAGTAAGCCACGCGGCTTCCAGACTCCCCATCCCTGACTGGGCGTCCGTCACCACACAGCCCTCCCACGGGCACGCAAAGCCGTGCACACAGAACCGCGTGTGGTACAGTGAGGGTCGCCGCTGCACACAGAACCGCGTGTGGTACAGTGAGGGTCGCCGCTGCACACAGAACCGCATGTGGTACAGTGAGGGTCGCCGCTGCACACAGAACCGCGTGGTACCAGTGAGGGTCGCCGCTGCAGTCGAGGGCAGAAGTGGTCCTTGGCCGTACTCTCTGTGCCAGCACAAAGGATGCGCCAATAAATGTTGCTGGCTGAGGGCAGCCTGGCCTGCCCCTGGCCTGCCCCCCTTCCCTTCTCCATCATTGAGTGCTGTGCAGAGCCTCCGCCGCCGCATGCTGCACACGTCCCTCCTGCCACCTACGAGGGACGTTTTCCCTAATAATATGGTATGCTGAAGATTCGCTGTCCTGGGATCAGAGACTGCTGCCTGTCCTGAAGACAAAGTCCCCCGAATCCTAGATGTGTGAGCCTGTGATGATCACCCTCGAAACACACAGAGCAAAGCAGGTAAACTGGATGGAAAAACAGACGAACTCAGAACCACAGCTGGACTTGTCCACTCCACTGTCTGTCACTGAGAGGGCAAGAAGACAGAAAGCAGCGCCGATGTACAAAGGCTGACCCCCGTGCCCCACTGAGACTCAGAACCCGCCACCTGCTCCAAACACCCCCCAAGTCGAGCACATGCGAGTGCCATCAAATGATAAGTTTAAGGCTTGTGTTTCCTGAGCACCTCAGAAACCAATAGAAAGACATCTAGAAATCTGTCTATCTATAATAGAAAACCTAAAAATCTCCCAAGGAGTTAAAAATTGAATAATACACTTCTAAGTAACTATGGATAAAGAAGAAACCACCAGGGAAATCAGCTCTTCAGCTGCTGATGACACACACAAGGACACTAGCCGCAGGTGGGCAGGACAGCCAGCGGGGCTCAGAGGGGAGCTAAGGCCATACTGGAAGAGATGGCTGAAATCCTTGTTAGAAAAAGAGGTAGAGAGTCCAGTCCAAGGAAGAAGCAGGAAGGAACAGACACAGCAATCTAAATCAAGAGTACAAGTCATACCGTGCGGTAATCCAGGGGACCCAGGAGGCCGAGGCAGGAGGATCACAAGTGAGGCCAGGCATCCTCCCTCAAGTGTCAGCCTCAGAATAAAAACAGAAAAGACTAGGAATGTAGCTCAGTGGTAGAGCACCCCGAATTCAACCCCCAGTGAAACGTACACGTGCACACAAGTGCACTCAGTGTGCCCACACATGCACACACACACGTGCACACACGCACATGCATGTCCACACACACACAGGTGCCCACACACATGCCCACACACGTGCCCACACACATGCACATGTGCACGCACATGTGCACGCACATGCCCACACACACATAAGTGCCCACACACGTGCCCACACACATGCCCACACACATGCCCACACACGTGCCCACACACATGCACATGTGCACGCACATGCCCACACACATGCCCACACACACATAAGTGCACACACACGTGCCCACACACATGCCCACACACATGCCCACACACATGCACATGTGCACGCACTTGCCCACACACATGCCCACACACACATAAGTGCCCACACACGTGCCCACACACATGCCCACACACATGCCCACACATGTGCCCACACACATGCCCACACACATGCGCACGCGCATGCACATGCCCACACACATGCCCACACATGTGCCCACACACATGCCCACACATGTGCCCACACACATGCCCACGCACATGCACATGTGCACGCACATGCACACACACATGCCCACACACACATAAGTGCCCACACACGTGCCCACACACATGCCCACACACGTGCCCACACATGTGCTCACACACATGCACACACACATGCACATGCGCACGCACATGCACACATGTGTGCCCGCACACACGCACACGCAGACAGTACAAGTGGTGGAAAATGACAGAGAATATCAACAGGGAAATGATAAAGCCCATGAACCCGAAGTCAGTGCCCTGAAGAGGAGAGCTCAGTTTGGCGGATTCCTCGTGGACTAGTCCAAGAAATAAGGAGAGGGCGGTTTACCTGCAGTGAGAGGGAAGGTCCTGGGGACCTGAGAGAGCCACAGGTGGGCACAGGAACAACACTGCCCACCGACTCAACCGTCTGAAGAGTCCGGCATCTTCCCAGCAGCTGAGCTCACCGCCAAGAACCTCCCTCCCCAAAGCAGGGCCCTCCCTTCACTAGGAACCCGCAGATGCTCCGGGAGACAACTTCCAACCTCAGGCTAATTTTCCAGAAAACAGAAAGGGAAAGTCCGTGTCCTCCCGACACCAGCCGCCCATGCCGAGGCTCTCCTCCAGGAGGACGGCACCCGCCTGTCCCCCTCCCCACGGCCCAGCCACAGTAGCACAGGGTGCTGTGGGGAGGGGGAGGAAGAGGCCTGGGAACCCCCAGCACTGCCCGGGGGGGTTCCATCTGCAGCTCGTCCTGCGTCCTGCCGGGGGTGGGGGTGGGGAGGAGCAGGACAAGGGCACTCACAGGCCAGTTCTCTGCCAAAATAAAGGAGCGTGGATTTGGGACACGGAATCCTGATTAGATAAAACCATACCTGTCCACTCCGTTACAGAGTCCTCGTGGGGACGGCAGCTGGCCTCTGAGCAGAACTGGGAAACTCAGCCCCCCACTTTGCAGTGACCAAGGCCAGTGTCCTCCAGCCCAGCAGCCCAGGGGCCCTGCCTGCGGCTCCACCGGCCCCCTCCTCTGGACGTGCTGTGCTCCTGACCCCTTTCCCAGGCTCTCTGCTCTACCTCAGTGGGACAGGCCCGGCGCACCCTGCCACGCCCAGGTTAACCAGTGACCCTCAGGGGCCCTGTCCCAACATCAAGACCTCCCAGAGAGCACTTCTGAGCTTTATGATTCTGTTCCTAACACGGGCACCAAGAGGAAGTGCCAGGAGTTCTGGATCTGCTCTTTTAGGTCACAAGGGGGAGGCAGTCCAGGGCTCCCAGCAAGGGCACAAACCCAGACAGCCCAGAGGCTTCCAAGGCCGTGAGCTAAGGTCACCATGACGCTGTCTCCTTCAAGTCCAGGGCAACTCTGTGACGCAGACCCTACTGCCAGGGAAGCTCGAGGAGGACAGCCTCCCTCTGTATCGCTCCATGTGGGGGCCGCCAAAGCCCCGCCAGCCCTGACCCTCAGGCAAGGCGGCAGAACTCTGTGCTGTCAGGCGGGGCAGCCTCCAAGGACCCAGCCCTGTGCTGTACACACAGTAGGTGCCCAATTAAGGATCGCTGCATGATGCATGGCCAAGGCTGCTCGTGACCTTGGGAGGGCAGAGGCAGGGCCGCGCACTTGAGGCAGACTTGTCTCCTAGGCTCAAGTTGATGACAATGTAAAGGTCGAGGTTGTCAGTTTATTTCTTACCTTTAGTTGTTGCAGATTAAGTTCTACCGTAAAAGAAATGTGCTGTAAGTGAGGACTTGGAAGCCCAAGAGAATGACTAATATTACTGGGGCAATTGTTGATCTAAAAAAAATTCCAGCACAACCCAAGGATTTTTCCTGTCCCACAGGAGAGATCTGGCCCCTTCCCCTGTGTCCAGATCTAACAAGTCATGTGCTCAACATGCGGCTGAAAGTCCTTCTATAATCAGACCTGCCCAGAGTGGATAAAAGGCATTCCCAAAAAGGTTTCCACAAAATAAAGTTAAAATGGCCATGTGTTTAACTTGGCCTCAAGTTGCGAAATATTTCACAGTGTTATATGCTATTAATGTTGTAAACTTATACAGGCTTTTTCAGCTGATCCAAAAGCTAAAGAGAAGAAAGTGAGTTAAATTAAAAAAAAAAAAGAGGTGAAAGATCTAGACACAGGAGAACAAATACTCAAAATATTAAAAAAAAAAACCCACAGGTGACTCCGAGGTCCAGTGGGTTTCCCTGGGTGCAAACATGGGGCTGATTTTCGGAAGGTCATAGCTGCTGGGGCATTTTAGGGCAGCAGTGCAGACACCCGGCTGATGGAGGCCACATACACTCCTCCAGTGCTGCTCGCCTCCCATCTTTCTGTTCTCTCCCTCAGCCCTGGTGGGTGGAGGGCAGAACGGAGGACCCCCGGGGGTCCACAACGTCATCTCTTTTATGAAATGTGGTACGCAGGGGCCAGGGGTTCCCATCCATGATCCCCGATGAACCTGCTCCACACGGACCTGCTGTCTTAATTCTCTATAATTATTAATATCTGTGTGCTATAAAAAATGGAAATGCCAAATAGCACAGAAATCACCCAGAATTTCCAGTTCTGGGAATGAGAGAAGAGGTGATTCCTGACAACCTTTCCACTGAGAAAAAGCAAAACCTGGGCCAAAATCTCTGCTGGAAGACACCAGGCGGTAAAGAGAGCCAAGAAGCGTTGAAAACCGTGGGCCCAGGAAGGGAGAAGGGCAGAGCCTGGTCCCTCCAGGCCCTCGGTCCACTCCAGAGCAGAGGAGAGGAAGTGGGGCGGCCGCCAGGAGGGGGTCCTGGGAGACCTGAAGGTTGTGGAGTCGCCAGGACACGCCTGCGCCTTCTCAGTCACGCTAAGTCCTCGAGCCACCTTCTAGAAATAAGTGTGAACATGCCTGGAGCGTCAGGTCCCCCACTCGATTACCTCCTCAACTTCCACACTCCACACCATAGACGCCGGTCAGTATGCAAAACAAGCAGACTTACAGAAGGAAAAAATCAGAGCCCAGGGAACAACATTCAGAACCAATGGGCCTGGGGGTCAGGTAGAGGAGGGTCGGACCCAGCCTTTAGAGCAACCGCCACTCATGAGTTCAAGTGAGCAGAGAGAGAGAATTTAACAAGGAAATTCAAAGGTTTCTTCCTTTAAAAAAGGACATTATAAAGGCAACAAAATAAAATCGACCAAAGACAGATGAGAGAAGCAAAAGGAAGAGTAAATAAGGAAACCTAAAGGTCACAGTGAAAAGAGGGAGTAACCGGGCTCCCTGGGGGGAAAGAGGAAGAAATGTCAGACATTCAGCAAACACAGCACTTAACTGCAGAGGGTTTGCATCAAGTCTGAAAACACAGGCAGATGGTACACCAGGCTCAAGATGTTCCGCGACTCAATGTCAAAGTGCGCCTCCATTCCCAGATGGAAGGATACCTATAGATTAAGATGCTCAACAACAAAAAGCAGTGCAAATAAAAGCAAGAAATAGTGCAGAAAAGATGTATTCTTAGATAAAATAGAAAATGGGAGGATAGACAGAAAAAACCATAAGTTCAAGGACTTACTTATAGTTAAAAATAGGTATTTAGAGGTGGGGCTCACAAAATTCATTGAAGACGGGCAAACCAAAGAGAGGAGACTGAGCAAACAAAGAGGTGAGCCTCAGAACACGAGGAGGTCTTCCTATACAAAGAGGAGGACATCACGCCCAGAGCCATCCACAGTCCATGAAAATAGAATTCTTTCTAAATAAAAACCCCAAACCAAAAAGAGCTACTAAAGCAATCAAGTGAGGAGAGAGCTTGCCGGGATCGTGTTCCACATGGTGAACGTAGGCTCAGGAATAGTGCAGGGACAGACGTTTTGTCACAGCATTAAGTTAAAGGGCTTAATTCACAGGGAAATCGTTGAGGACCAGCTCAGGAAGGAAGCCCAGCTCTACCCTCCACATGAGAGAGGTGCCCAAGGACAGAGACGTGGAGAAGGGGGAGAAGTCAGGATTAAATGTGCAAAGAGAACACAGTTCGTGGTGGTTTGCAAGAGGGGAACCCCGTCACAGGCAGGGGATGAGGGACAGCCGTTTACACTGCTAGAGCCACAGTCCAGAGCAGAGCAATTGGAATACCTCGTCCCAAGTGACAGTGCCCGCTCACACACAGAGGCCGCAGGAGGAAGCGGGGACAGGAGAAAGGGGGAGGTGCAGAGAACACAGCTGCCACCGTCAGCCTGGATGGGGCTCAGGGGCAGACCTCCACACGTGCTCCCTAACCAGCGTGCTCCCTGGGCAGAGTGCTCCCTGGGCAGTGGCCTCCCTGAGCAGTGACCTACCTGGGCAGAGTCCTCCCTGACCAGTGTCTTCCCTGAACAGAGTGCTCCCTGAGAAGAGTGCTCCCTGGGCAGTGGCCTCCCTGAGCAGTGACCTACCTGGGCAGAGTCCTCCCTGACCAGTGTCTTCCCTGAACAGAGTGCTCCCTGGGCAGAGTGCTCCTTGGGCAGTGACCTCCCTGAGCAGGATCCTCCCTGACCAGTGTCCTCCCTAAAGAGTATCGTCCCTGAAGAGAGTGCTCCCTGAACAGTCACATCTCTGAACAGTGTCTTCCCTGAGCAGAGTCCTTCCTGGCCAGTATCCTCCCTGAACAATGTCGTCCCTGAAGAGAGTCCTCCCTGAAAAGTGACCTCCCTAATCAGTGTCCTTCATGAACAATGATCTCTCTCAACAGAGTCCTCCCTGAACAGAGTCCTCCCTGTACAGTGTCCTCCCTGAAGAGAGTCCTCCCTGAAGAGAGTCCTCCCTGGACAGTGTCCTCCCTGAAGAGAGTCCTCCCTGAAGAGAGTCCTCCCTGGACAGTGTCCTCCCTGAAGAGAGTCCTCCCTGTACAGTGTCCTCCCTGAAGAGAGTCCTCCCTGGACAGTGTCCTCTCTGAACAGAGTGCTCCCTGATCAGTGTCCTCCCTCAACAGTGACCTCCCTCAACAGTGTCCTCCCTGATCACTATGCTCCCTGATCAGTGTCCTCCTTGACCAGTGAGCTCCCTGATCAGTGTCCTCCCTGAACAGTGACCTCCCTCAACAGAGTCCTCCCTGACCAGTGTGCTCACAGAACAGAGTGCTCCCTCAACAGCACACCGAGAACCCAGACAGCACGCTCCGTGAGGTTTGTGAGAGGGGAATCTTACAGGGTGCCCCACACCCTGCTCTCAGCCACGGGAGGCCGTGTGTGCCACATGGCAGCCTGCAAAGCCAAGCTCCGAAAATCCCAGAAAGCAGGATTAATTCAAACAGTATTTTTGTTCATAATGAAACAAACTCAAAATTAATTATAAAAGAGCCTTTCTACCAGATGATCAGCAAAACCTGTAAATTAAAAACTGTAGGGTCAAAGGGAAAAACAAAACTAAATTGGAGAATTTCTTTAAAAATGATGATAATGGGAAAGTCACAGTGAAATCAACAGGACAAAGTTAAAGTAGTCATCAAAAGAAAGGTCACAGTTTAATGCAGAAATCACTAAGAAACAGAGGAACAATAGGAAGTGGATTACATATTCTAACTAAGAAACCAAGAAACAAACTCATCTAAAGGAAAGCAGAGAGCAGGAAATGGCAAAGATAAAAGCCAAAATCAATTATTTGGAAAATAAAACAATGGACCTAATAAATAAATTAAATGCCGGTTGTGGGGGGAGGGAGGGGCAAGCCGCAAGCTAACCTGATCCTGAAGAAGGGAGAAAGCCCAGGCGCACAGAACCAGAACGAAGGGACCAAGACGACATGACAATAAAAGGGTTTTTTAAAGAAACTGCTTTGCGGGCTGGGGCTCAGGGGTAGGCGCCTGCCCCCCACATGCGAGGCACTGAGTTCCATCCTCAGCACCACATAAAAACACATGAATGAGGATATTGTGTCCATCTACAACTAAAAATTTTTTTTAAAAAAAGAAACTACTTTGCAAAATTGTATGCAAACGAGAAAAGTACTGGTGACTTCCTGATACCATGATTTGTCAGAATCAACCCTTGCTGTGGTCAGTTTTCTGTCACTATATCACAAGACCTGAGATAATTAACTTAAGAGGGGTGTTTGGCTCTCAGTTCTGAGAGTCTAGCCTGGGATCGGGCAGACCCATTGCTCTGGGTCTCTGGAGGGTGTGACAGATGGCAATGGTGGGGGGGTGTGGTGAAGTCAACCGCTCACCTCATGGCCAGGGAGATAGAGAGGGGACCAAGCGTTCAGCAGCTTTCTGGGACCCTCATGCAAATCACTGCCGCCCTGGTAGAGACGTCTCACAGACGGTCCACAGAGGAAACGGAGGAGGCAACCAAGGAACCAAGCCACAAAACAGCAACAGGCCGAGGACTTTACAGAGAATCCCACCAGATGATTCTCATGCTACTCAAACTGTTTCAGACACAGAAAGAGAAACAACTTTCAGATCATTCTGTGAAACATATTATTGTGTTTTCAGCCTCCAGATCAGAGATTGACTCGGAGGACAAAGGCTGCGTGGGCCTCTCTAGAATCAGAGACAAGCAGGGAGGCCTCTAGCTTCAGGAGGAGCCTGGGGCGGCGCCTGGGGTGTCCGCCACCCAGTCCCCCAGAGGAGGGGCCAGAGCCCCCCGCTGGAGCAGGAGGAACATCACCAGAAGGTAACGGAAGGGAGTGGAACAGCAGAGGAAGAGTGACCACAACGGGCCAGACCCGTAGGGAAGAAGCTTGGAAACCGCCTGGGGACAGTGAGGAGAACCCTTATCCTGGGGTGTTCCCTAAAGGCACAAAGAACCGCAGGAACCTAGGCCACGTGGGCACTGCTGGGGGGGGGCTTGGGCATCGTTCTCCAGAAACACTAGAGATAAGTCACAGACGCGGTGTTGGTGGGAATCAGGAGTCAAAGAAAAACAAACCCAGATACAGACGGAAGATCAAAAAGGCCGAGTTGAGCATCCCATGGCCTGATTTTATGTTGGGGATATCAGAACCAAGTGTATGTTTTAGCCTTAAAAGAAACGCATTTGTCCTAGTCCCTTCCTGCCACCAGAGCAGGGGAAGGGCTCGGCATGAGACCCCCAGGAATGGGCTGTGCCTCCTAGAAGACCAGGTCCAGCGCTCCCAGGAGCTGCGGCACTTGGCCCACTCCAGCGGGGACTAGGGGGCTGCGTCCAGGTGGTGGACCACAGCTGGCCCAGGGGCTCTTCCTCTGGAGTACCTGCCTCTCTACAGCACTTGCCAGCAGGGCAAGGCCCAGGGACGTGCTAACTGCCACCATGAAGCCAAGAGACAGCAGCGGCTTGCCCTGAGTGCAGGAGGAATCGACCCCCAAGGGCAGAGGAAGGGAGAAGGAGCCAAAGACGCCGGGCAGCGGGCCTGTGGCAGAGAGGCTCAGGACTGATGGTGGGAGATGG
Source organism: Ictidomys tridecemlineatus (assembly GCF_052094955.1). NCBI lineage: Eukaryota > Metazoa > Chordata > Mammalia > Rodentia > Sciuridae > Ictidomys > Ictidomys tridecemlineatus. The sequence goes on along the minus strand of NC_135483.1, from coordinate 196,567,796 downwards.
CATCCCAGAATGGGCCTCTGACAGCAGGGAGGATCAGTGTCACAAAAAAGAGGGGACAGCTGAAAGGCCAAGGTTCATCGTAGGAGATTAAAATGCACACACACATAGACAGCAGTGACAAAGATGAAGCACTTGACTGCAAGCTGGTGCTAGCTTATAGAGAAAGTGAGAGACAGTGATCTTAAACCAGGAAGCTCCCGGGGCCAACCACAGTAAAGGTCAGGTCATCACCTACGGTGCACGAACGTCCACCCTGCATAAGATTCATGAGGGGCATGAGCTGTCCACGATCACGGAAGACGGGAGGACCAATTAGAAAGTTTTCTAAACAACTTGTTATCCGCCCACTGGCAACTTGCCGCCGCCATGTTGCATTAGGGGCTCCTTATCTGAAAGGCCCCGGGAGTTCCCAGGGAGACTCCCAACACCAGTGAGGAGCTGCGTCAGCAGAGCAAGGTGGAAAGCAGAAGGTCTGAGGGTTCAGAAGAGGCGGACACCGCCTGGGTGGACGTGGGGACTGCAGGCCTGGGGGGGGTCGGGGGCTGGGCCATACAGGGAGTCCTGGCCCAGGCGTGGCTCACGGAACTTTCTCAGGCCACCTGAGGGCCACGCCTGCGTCCCTGAGTATTGAGCACAGCCACCCTGGACATGCAGGGTCGTTGGCCAGCATTGAAGCTCAGAGAGGGGGAGCAGAAGTCCCCCCAATGCTCCCTGCCGGCAGGGATAGGAGGAGTGCTGACTCCGCCCAGCACAGGGCCGCGGTGCTCGGTGGGAAGCGAGGGGCAGAGCCGTGCCGCTCCCAGGAAGGGGCGCCTCCTGCACCCTGAACATCTGGGGTTAGGACAAGGAGAGGGAGGGACTCTAGGGCAGTTTAGAAGGTGCCCTTGGACTTGGCAGTCTGGAGACAAGGTCAAGGGGGGGACTCAAGGTCTGACTGGGACCCTACCATGTTGGCCTGCAGCTGCCTGAAGCCACACAGCCCTACCAGCCTCCCCCGAAGATCACCCAGCTGAGTCTGCACCTGCCAAACCCCCTTGGCCACAGGGGCACCCACAAGGTGGGCCCAGGGTCAGGTCTGCTGACTCTCATGCTGTCCTCATGCAGCCCTGGCCTTTCCTGGCGGGTCTCATTTCCCCCAGTGACCAGCTGATGATCCTGGGTGCTCTGGGGACAAGTCCTCTGGGCTCATCCCGTTGTCTGTTCAGGGGAAAAATTTCGGGTCCATGAGGCTGAAAACCAGTGAGGCCAGAACACGAAGCCACATAGCGGACAGTGTGGCTTCTCTCCTGCGCACAGTGGGAGTCTCAGGAGGTGCGCTTCCCGCTCGAGGAAAGGACTTTCTGGAAGGAGTGTGGGCTAGAGTGGGACATCAGAGACTGCCCTCAGGACCTGTGTGCTGGTCAAGGTGAGGCCTGGGGCACCACAGAGTGACCCAAGCTGAGGCCATGGGAGCGCAAGCCCCCTAGGTGCAGCCTGCAAAGGACTTTGGGGTTCCAAATGGAGTGGGTGGGGGACTGCAGGGAGCGAGGTCCTCCTGGGGGAGAAGAGTTGGTTTGAGGAGATGCTGAGCAGGTGCTGAGCCGCTAGTCTGGAGGGAGCTGGGCCTGCCCACGGGTGCATGTGGGAGGAGGCGTTTCCGGAGGGACACTGCTGTCCAGGGAGGATGCGCAGAGCCCCAGCCCGGTTCCTCTCCTCCTGCGCCCCCAGGCGTGCAGCTGGGGCACATGTGTCCGCCCACCGCACCTCCCTTGGGAGCCTTTCTCAGCAGACCCACTGGAAGATTTCTGTTGTTGCTGCATTATGATGAATTTCTTTTGTTTTTACAGAAACAGGATCCAGTTGAAGCCAGGGTTTGCAGGGGAAAAGGAAAACTCAGGAGAGGTGCTCCAGCCTCCCTCCCTCCCGGCACCAGGGCTCCCAGGTCCGTCCCAGTTGCCCAGATGCTCCCACATGCTCCACAGCACAGCGGGACCAACCAGCTGAGCTTACACGGCGCTGCCTGCGGTGTCACTGTGACTGTCACTGTCTCCCTTAGCAGCACTGCTGCTCCGCCCAAGGCTCCCTTTCCCTCCAGGGTCCACGAGTCCAGAGTGGTTCATGTGACTCTGGGAACGGGTGGGAATGTGCTCAGGAACACAATGGCAGTGTCGGTGTCACCTGTCACCTGGTGCACAGCACCCAAGTGTTTGCACATGGCATAAAGTGGTATGAGAATATGCTGGAGAACCCACAGCCAGATGGGCCTCAGGGTGCTGGCCTCAGGGACCCACGCTCCAGGGTGCTGGCCTCAGGACCCACCTCCAGGGTGCTGGCCTCAGGACCCCCCTCCAGGGTGCTGGCCTCAGGACCCACCTCCAGGGTGGTGGTCCTCAGGACCCACCTCCAGGGTGCTGGCCTCAGGGACCCACCTCCAGGGTGCTGGTCCTCAGGACCCACCTCCAGGGTGCTGGTCCTCAGGACCCACCTCCAGGGTGCTGGCCTCAGGACCCACCTCCAGGGTGCTGGTCCTCAGGACCCACCTCCAGGGTGCTGGCCTCAGGACCCACCTCCAGGGTGCTGGCCTCAGGACCCACCTCCAGGGTGCTGGCCTCAGGACCCACCTCCAGGGTGCTGGCCTCAGGGTCTACGCTCCAGGGTGCTGGCCTCAGGACCCACCTCCAGGGTGCTGGCCTCAGGACCCACCTCCAGGGTGCTGGCCTCAGGACCCACCTCCAGGGTGCTGGTCCTCAGGGACCCACCTCCAGGGTGCTGGCCTCAGGACCCCCCTCCAGGGTGCTGGCCTCAGGACCCACCTCCAGGGTGCTGGCCCTCAGGATGGAGAGGCAGTCCAAGCGAGGGCAGCTGGAGAAGTCACATGGTGTGAAGCCCCTCTACCAGGTCCTTCCCAGGCATCCCTCCACAGTGAGCAGACTCCCTGGGAACTCGTGACTCTGCGATACAGGTAGACTGTCCCTGACCCAAGACGGTTCAACCTCGGATTTATCAAATTCACTATGGTGGGAAAGTGGCACAATCCAGCAGAGACCAGACTTCAGACTTTGAATTCACATCTTTCCCTGGGCCAGGGACTTGCAGTGTCCTGTCCTCTCCAGGTGCTAACAGCTCGAGAGCTCCAGGAGAAGTGAGCACGTTCACAGGGGGCCAGAAGCCAGCGGGATTTTGCACAACCACATGAGCTGTTCAAACATTCTTGTAAAACAGGCTTGTGTGGGACGGCTTTGCCCAACGGCAGGCTAAGGGAGTGTCCTGAGCACAGCTGGGCAGCCCGGCGCAGCCAGGATGTTCCACGGATGAAGGGAACACACTTTTGACATTTTCTGCTTACAGTGGGTTTACTGGGATCTAACTCTGTCATAAATCCAAGAACACGGATGTACTTTTTCCTCTAGGACACATCTGCCCAAAACTACCGGGAGCTGTGTTTGAAGTTCAGGTCATCTGGGAGGCAGTGTGGCCCCTTCTTCCTGTCACCTGTACAGGCCCAGCCCAGCAGGAGGTCAGGCCACCAACAGGTGGGAAGGACCCTGTGACTGGACAAGAGGCTGAGGGTTCAGTAGCATGGACAGGCCTCAGAAGTGGACATGGCCAGAGCAGCACAGCAGGAGGACGCTGCCTCTCGGAACTGTGCCTCCACCGTCATCACAGAACTCGTCCACGAGAGGCACGGGAGCCACAGTCCTGAGGAGCCGTCATCGGGATAGCCCTAGTGAATCAGGCAGTTCTCCAAGGAGGACAGCAGGTGCTCCCGGGGGACAACACCTGAGACACCTGGCCTGGGGATCTTGGGGACTGCCTCTGGCCAGCTCAGTTCAGGCACGGGCACAGGGCACGAACTGACCCTAGAAGTGGTTCCCCCAGGACAGTTGAGTGGCATGCTGAGCCCTGCTGAGACCCCCTGGCCTCCCACGCACTCTGAGAACCAGAAGTCTGTGGCTGGGCAGGGTCAGATCCAAGAGGGGAACCGCTCACAGCCACAGGAACTCGCCCTCACGAAATGAAGCCCTCGTCCTCCATGTGACCACGAGAGCACAGTCACCCTCGGCAGAAACCAAACAGAGTCCCCATCTGGCTCCAGAGGATAAAGCAGGCAAAGCAGGAGCCACGCAGGAGGAGGAAGGACAGAGGCCAGCCAGGAGGCAGGAGAGCCAGCAGCGGAACCAGCCTCGGGGAAAATGAGAACTGATGCGTCTCCGTCAGTGGCAAAGGCTCCTGTGGGGCGGAGACGGCTTTGCTCGCTGCCAAACAGATGGCTGAAGAGACGGGCGATCCATCTCCGACTGTCCAACTAAACAGCTTCTGTGGGCAGCAGTGGGATGGGCAGCAGCGTCAAGGTCAAGGTGAGAAGCAGGAAGTGAGGAGCAGGCATTTCAGTCCACGACAGGAAGGCTGCCCGCAAGCAGGACGGACAGAACCCAGCTCAGAGGCAGACCCCGCGACCTGCTTCCCAGCACCGAGGGCACCAGGCACCTAGTGCTGGGCCACCACCAGGGAATGGGGGATGTGAGAGGACCGGCTTGTGGCTGGTGACTCCTGTGGGGCTTTGCCTAGATCCCGGGACGTTTTCACACGGGATCAGTGAGACGTCTCACTCGCTGATAACCCCACTGGTAATCCCGTGAACGGCTCCCGTGTGGGCAACACACCGTGAAGCTGATGTCGCTCCCAGGGGAGGCTGGGGGAGCCGCCAGGGCCTGCTGTGCTGTTCCACGACTTCTGGTGAGAGGACGCGTCATTTCAGGAGGAAAGCTTGCACACGTCATTAAGTAGAAATCAGTTTGCACAGCATCTCACTTAACAATGCAGCCACCTCCGGGAGGGTGCCGGACCCGAGTCCTCCCACACTGTGTGCGTTAATGTACCCCCAGTACGCTGACTGTGGCCTTTGGTCAGGATCGATGAGGAATGAGACTCGTCACTTGAACACGTGGGGTCCTGGCCAAGAGACACCCTCAATCAGGGCTGAGAGTTAGGGCTGCTTCAGGGGGTGCCGGCCCCGGAGGGAGTGAGGGCTTGTGCTCCCAGGACACTCCCGGCCGACTGCCTGTTCACCTCCACTGCTTGGCCACCCACCCGCGGGCTGCCCAGATGGACTTCGTCCTGTCCTCCTTCATTTCCGTGGGCAGTGGGGAGCCAGCAAGCAGAGCTCCTGTTCCCCCAAACTGGATAGAGGCCAGGAGACTTTCTTCTTGCTCAACAACCCCTGCTGGCCTCGGGCTGGGAACCACACCCTGCAGCTTCCCAGGGCCCACGGTGGCTTTGGGGCGGTGCAGGGCCTGGGACACACCTCCTGGCATTTCAGAGTGGCACGGGTGCTGGAGAGCTGGTGCGAAGGCTCCACAGTTTTCCTTCATTGTGCAGAGGAGGAGCCTGGGTAGGATTTTAACCCTATTTCAAATGTGTTTCTATGAGACTCAGACAATTTTTATTTTATTTTATTTTTTAGCTTTAAAATTATCTTTGAACTTTGGGACTGTATGTCTGGGTGGAGAAAATGATTCCTTCTTCATGATGTCTGTGTGGGAAAGCCAGCTGACCAAGTTCCCCGTGTTGACACTCCACAATGACCACAGCCTGACGGTCATACCCTGTGGGAATGACTGTGTCCTGGGAGGTGACTCCAGGTGTCCTCTGCTGTGGAACTCAACTTGTAGGAATATGGTTTTCAAAACACCGAGTGATGCGTCGCTGGTTCTGCTGACAGGGTGTTCCTGGCCAGCTGGCCGCGAGGCAGGCTGGGCCACCAGAGGCAGCTCTGCTACCCAGGGTCCGTCGCAGGGTGGAGCCGAGTCCTGCTGTCTTCAGCTTCTCATGGACGGTGGGGAAGGCCCAGGAAGTGTCCGCACCAGCAGTGTCTCTCTCCCCAGAACCCTGCAAGGCCACGGCACCTCGGGGTCCAGGAAAGCTGGGCCGTGAAGCTGCTGGGCCGACCCCACGCAGGACGCTTGACAGGAGAAAAGCCCCCTTCGGCCCCACCCAGGGCCTGCACTGGGACGTCTGTCCTGCTGGTCAGCCCCGGAGAGCTCCAGTCCCGGAGCTGGCTATGGCTGCCCCCACTGCACCTCCTTGGGGTCAGAGATACTGGATGAAAGGTGTAACCACGTGAGCACAGGCACGACCTTGGGCTGCCCTTTTTAACAGGAGATGGCACAACATGAAAATCAACCGCAGTAAGCCCAACGGTGTTGGCAGGGCCTGGGGCTCCCAGCATCTGAGGTTTCTCCCTCTCCCTGGAAACCCGCGCCGCGTTGCTTGCAGAAGAGGTCCATCAGATAAAAAGGAGAAGCTGGTATTTAGACCCCCAAATATCTGCCGTCTGGCTGGAGTCGTGAGAAGCCAGGAAGGGTGGTCAGGAGCGATGACCCAGATGTGTAAGAAGGTGCCCAAACCTCTGGACAAGTCCTCATAGGAAAGGCCAGCAAGGGCCAGTGTCCTGCAGTGCCCAGGGCGGGGACGTGCCTCCTGGAGGGAGGGTGGGTGAGAGTGGGCACTGTGCCCTGGCCAGGCCAGCCCACGGGCGGCTCACCCAGCTCCAAAGAAACACCACACGTCTCCTGACACAAGGACTGTCCTCCCCAGAAAGCCCAGCTGCGAGACCTTTCAGAAGTCCTCTGCCACCACAACCTCGAGGCCCTGGCCAGGTCCCACAGGATACCAGGGAGACTCGCAGTCCACCCCCCTGGGAAGAGCACCCAGAGGGAGCCCCCAGAGCCCAGGGGAGAGCCACCCACTGTCGGGACTGGAGTCACCTCTGAGCACGGCCCCTCCACCCTCTCTGCCTCCCCTATGCTCCCCCTCCCTCCTCCATCCCTCCTCCACCCTCTCTGCCTCCCCTGTGCTCCCCCTCCCTCCTCCACCCCCTCCACCCTCTCTGCCTCCCCTGTGCTCCCCCTCCCTCCTCCACCCCCTCCACCCTCTCTGCCTCCTCTGTGCTCCCCCTCCCTCCTCCACCCCCCTCCACCCTCTCTGCCTCCCCTGTGCTCCCCCTCCCTCCTCCACCCCCTCCACCCTCTCTGCCTCCCCTGTGCTCCCCCTCCCTCCTCCACCCCCTCCACCCTCTCTGCCTCCCCTGTGCTCCCCCTCCCTCCTCCACCCCCTCCACCCTCTCTGCCTCCCCTGTGCTCCCTCTCCCTCCTCCACCCCTCCTCCACCCTCTCTGCCTCCCCTGTGCTCCCCCTCCCTCCTCCACCCCCTCCACCCTCTCTGCCTCCCCTGTGCTCCCCCTCCCTCATCCACCCCCTCCACCCTCTCTGCCTCCCCTGTGCTCCCTCTCCCTCCTCCACCCCTCCTCCACCCTCTCTGCCTCCGCAGTGCTCCCCCTCCCTCCTCCACCCCCCTCCACCCTCTCTGCCTCCCCTGGGCTCCCTCTCCCTCCTCCACCCCTCCTCCACCCTCTCTGCCTCCGCAGTGCTCCCCCTCCCTTCTCTATCCCTCCTCTTCCTCCCCAGTGCCCTCCCTCCTCCACCCCCTCCACCCTCTCTGCCTCCCCTGGGCTCCCTCTCCCTCCTCCACCCCTCCTCCACCCTCTCTGCCTCCCCTGTGCTCCCCCTCCCTCCTCCACCCCCTCCACCCTCTCTGCCTCCCCTGGGCTCCCTCTCCCTCCTCCACCCCTCCTCCACCCTCTCTGCCTCCGCAGTGCTCCCCCTCCCTTCTCTATCCCTCCTCTTCCTCCCCAGTGCCCTCCCTCCTCCACCCCCTCCACCCTCTCTGCCTCCCCTGGGCTCCCTCTCCCTCCTCCACCCCTCCTCCACCCTCTCTGCCTCTCCAGTGCTCCCCCTCCCTCCTCTATCCCTCCTCTTCCTCCCCAGTGCCCCCCCTCCTCCACCCCCTCCACCCTCTCTGCCTCCCCGGAGCTCCCTCTCCCTCCTCCACCCCCCTCCACCCTCTCTGCCTCCCCTGTGCTCCCTCTCCCTCCTCCACCCCTTCTCCACCCTCTCTGCCTCCTCTGTGCTCCCCTCCCTCCACCTCCTCCACCCTCTCTGCCTCCCCTGTGCTCCCCCTCCTTCCTCCTCCCCCATCCACCCTCTCTGCCTCCCCTGTGCTCCCCCTCCCTCCTCCACCCCCTCCACCCTCTCTGCCTCCCCGGAGCTCCCCCTCCGTCCTCCGCCCCCCCACCTCCCCGTGCCCCCCTCCCTCCTCTTTCCACCCCCTCTGCCTCCCCGTCCCCCTCCCTCCTCTTTCCACCCCCTCTGCCTCCTCTGTGCTCCCCCTCCCTCCTCCCCCTCCCTCCACCCTCTCTGCCTCCCCTGTGCTCCCCCTCCCTCCTCCACCCCCTCCACCCTCTCTGCCTCTCCTGTGCTCCCCCTCCCTCCTCCTCTCCATCCACCCTCTCTGCCTCCCCTGTGCTCCCCCTCCCTCCTCCATCCCTTCTCCACCCTCTCTGCCTCCCCTGTGCTCCCCCTCCCTCCTCTAACCCCCTCCACTCTCTCTGCCTCCTCTGTGCTCCCCCTCCCTCCTCCACCCCCTCCACCCTCTCTGCCTCCCCTGTGCTCCCCCTCCCTCCTCCATCCCTTCTCCACCCTCTCTGCCTCCCCTGTGCTCCCCCTCCCTCCTCCACCCCCTCCACCCTCTCTGCCTCCCCTGTGCTCCCCCTCCCTCCTCCATCCCTTCTCCACCCTCTCTGCCTCCCCTGTGCTCCCCCTCCCTCCTCTAACCCCCTCCACCCTCTCTGCCTCCCCGGAGCTCCCTCTCCCTCCTCCACCCCCCTCCACCCTCTCTGCCTCCCCTATGCTCCCCCTCCCTCCTCCATCCCTTCTCCACCCTCTCTGCCTCCCCTGTGCTCCCCCTCCCTCCTCCACCACCCTCCACTCTCTCTGCCTCCCCTGTGCTCCCCCTCCCTCCTCTAACCCCCTCCACCCTCTCTGCCTCCCCTGTGCTCCCCCTCCTTCCTCCCCCTCCCTCCACCCTCTCTGCCTACCCTGTGCTCCCCCTCCCTCCTCCCCCTCCCAGTGTTTCCCAACACCTCTCTGCTTGGTCCCAGTGGCTGTGGGGAAATGTCACCTGCTATCCTCTGGAGTCTGGGAACGCCAGCTTCTGGAGGTGACAGGAAAGGTCAAATGGCCCTGATTCCCGGGGCTCGAGACCTGCAGCTCTAAGCCCGGGTGCTGGGTCCTGCTCGATGCTCTTCACGTCCTTCTCCCCACAAGCCGCTGTCTGGCTGGCCTGTTGCCCACCGAGCCAGAGCCTCCTGAGTGCAGGGGGTGACAGGAGCCCAGGACAGAACCGGAGGTCCCTTGGCCTCTGTGCTCCCGACCCGGGCTGTGAACCTGGGCCGTGCCCAGGGCGCCCTTCCCTCCCCACCTGACCACGGCACGCTTTCAGGGGGACCTTTATCCCTCTGTCCTTGAAGGGTGGTCCTGAGTCACCCGAGTCCCATGCGCTTCCTCCTCTGTGCCCCTCGTCACCTTCCTCCGTGACCCTCACGTCCCCCTTGTAAGGGCCCTGTGATGACACCGCGCCCCACTGGGGAAGGACCTGCCAGGGTGAGATCCTAGAGCTACAGGCGGCTGGGAAGTGAGGTGCAGATGTCTCTGGGGCCTTGTTCTGCCCCCCGCAAGGCCCTTGGGAACAGAACACCGTGGGGCAGGTCCATCCCCAGAGAGTCCCAACATCCCCACAGCCGCCGGCCACGCCATCCCAAGCCCAGGGTTCCCAAGCCTGGGGTGACAGCAGTCTCTGCCCCAGGAGTCCACACTCAACCAAGAAGAGGGGAGGCCACTCACAACAGGGACGGCAAACACCCCAGGCCCAGGGGCAGCCACCCGTATCGGGGGTGGGGACTGACACTGCTCCCCACCCATCTCCATCGATGCCAAGGGGGCAAGAGGGCACCGTGCAGCCGGCCCAGCCCAGCGCCATTCCCAGGAGAGCCGAGGTCCCTGGAAGGTGGCTGCTGAGGGGCCCGGGGGCACAGAGTGCCCTGGGTCCCCTGCATATCCGGCTGCCTGCCTCCCCCTCCACTTTCCCTGCTCGATGGAGACCGCCATGTGCTGGGCTTCACCACAGGCCCTGGGGGGGGGCACGGGTCCCTGAAGGGGCAGGCTGAGGTGAGCAGGGCGACTCACGACAAGCACTCTCAGCCCACCCTGCCACCCCAGGACCCCAGGGTCCGCAGACGGGGGCACTTCTGCTGCAGCAGTGGACCCAAGGAGACGAGCCCCCTCCCCAGGGGGCGAGCGGTGCCCCTGACACTTCTCTGTGAGTTGTCTAGACTTCAGGTTGGCTCTGAGGGGGCCCTGGACACTCAGCCCCTGGGCCCAGGGACACAGCTCCTTCCAGGGCCACAGCCTCAGGGTGTCTGCCGTCATTGGCTCCACACGGGCTTCAGCGGGGGCCTGGCCACTCCCACCTGGAAGCCCAAGGCCAGACCCAGGGCGACAGGGACGTTGGGTCAGTCGCCTCGAGCAAGCTGGCCCTGCCCTCGTCTTTCTGGCTCCTGTGGGCCGGGACACGTGAGTCAAAGGGCCACGAGCTGAGCAGCCAACTGCTGTAGTCCGCTGTGACGCCACTGTGACCACAAGACCTGGCAAGAACTGGTAGATGAGGAGGTTGACCTGGGCTCCCGGCTTCAGAGGTCTCAATCCGCAGGCAGCCGGCCCGGCGCTCTGCCCAGGTGAGGCAGAAGTCCGTGGGGAAGGGCACGGTGGAGGAGGGCCGCTGGGGACATGGCACCAGGAAGCAGAGAGCTCCACTCACCAGGGACAAAGTGGACCCCCCAAGGGCACGTCCCAGGGAGGCACCTCCTCCAGCCACACGCCCCGGCCTACAGTTGCCTCCCGGTCGGTCCCTGTGGGTGGCTGCCCAGGTGAAGGCTCTCGCAAGCCGACATGCACCTGAACTCCTGCACCTGGCACCGCGAGCTTCAGGGACCGCCTCTCTCAGCACCAGCCGGAGCTGAGGCGCTGGGGCTGTAACCCCAGGGGGTCCCGAGGACAAGGAGGGCTTTCGCTCCTCACAGCCACTCGCTCTAGGGAACCAGGGGCTCAGTCTCCCACCCTGCCCGGCGTCCACTCCGCCATGACGGTTCTCAGCCTGAGCTTGAGAGATGGTGGGAACGGAGAGGCAGGGTCTCCTGGTGGTCTTCAGGTCACTGGGGCATTCCCTTGGAAGGGACACGGGCCCAGCCCACCCCCTTACTCCTGTACTTCCTGATGGCTGAGCTCTGCCGGGTGCTGCTGCTCACCACAGGCCCAGGCACCGTGGGTCGACAATGTCCCACCAGACCAAGACCTCTGACACCTCGAGCCAGGGTAAACCTTTCTTCTTTATAAGGTGATTGTCTCAGGTACTTGTTATAGTGACGAGAAGCTGACTGACAGCGGCTCACCCTCCTGACATCCGGGGCTTGTTCCCAGGCCTCCGACTCTCCTGAGGTTCTTCTGTGGTTTGTATTTAAGCCTTTTTCCCTGTGGATTCTACCTCGAGTCCCCGCAGAGGGATCTGGACTCTCATCCTCATGCCATGTCACCCTCATGAGGTCTTTTCTTCCAGGTCTGCCTGGTAGGCCTTGGCCCTTCCCTCACCTCCCAGCCCGACAGGCCTCAGGGTCCCCAGGGAGGGTGGGCTGAGGAGAGCTAGGAAACTGTGGTGTGGGCAGACAGAGGACGCAGGGTGCTGGGGCACTCTAACATCTCATGTGGTCTCCTAAGGCCATCGTGGATGGAGAGGAGGCCGGTGGCCACGGGACGGAGATGTTGAAGGTCTGGGCAATGTGGCTTGGGAACTGAGGGCTGGACAGGGGCAGCAGGCAGGGCCAGTGGGGAGGGTCTCCCACTCCCAGCCCCAGGGAGGAGGGCGAAGGGGAACTAGGAGACTTTCCACATGGCCCTTAGTCTCCAAGCTACGAAAGGTGGCCAGCATTCAGCAGAGGATGCTGCGCGGGACTACGGGCGCCACCTACAGCCTCCACTTGCTCTGGGTCCAGCCTCTTGGGAAGCAGAGCAGGAGACGATGGACCAGTCCAGCCCTTTACGAAGCAAAGCAGAGAAGGAGCCTGGTCCCAGGGTTGGATCTGGATTATGTGGTCACTGGTGGTGGACGCTAGCCCTCCCGTGCTGGAACTTCACTTCACACCGACCTCAGGGCAGTCGCATCCACTGCTCGCCGACTGAACTCACCAGACCCTAAGACGCAAGCTGCAAGCTCGTTTCTCCCCAGCCCATGAGGGCACAGCCAGGGCAGCCACTCTACAGAAAGGCTGGGTACAGATGGGCAGGACAGGGGCCGGGGCAGGGTCACCTGACCAGGTCTGCAGGAGGGACACCTCTCTTACTGACAGGCCAGTTCCCCATAGGCAGTGGTCAGCATCACACAAGTGCACACTGGGTCACCTTGCCTGGATCCTGAGCGGAGGTTCACCTAGAGGGGCCACCCCTTGTCCAAGGGGATGAGAACACAAGGGTTCTTATGTCCCTCCTCCGGAGGTCTCAGTGGGTTGGACACCAGCCCCCGAGGGCCAAGATGTCTACACCAACCCCCTCCTGATGCCCTTCTCCTGTCCCCAGCTCATCAGTCTCTCCGGTGTTTAGGGAACCCTCTTCCCAGGCTCTGTGTTCAGTGGACACAGGTTAAGACAGGGACGCTGAGAGCCAAAGAGGGCATGGAGGCCACAGCCCACACCAGGGGGAGGGGCTTGGGGTGGAGGATCAGGCCCCGCGGGTGGTCAGCAGGCAGGACGCTCCAGCACCCTGGGGCAGCAGCAGGGTGGCCAGCGTCTGCCCAGGAAATGGACACCAGCCCCCAGTAAGTGGGCACTTGTTTTAGCTTCCAAGGCTCAGGAACGTGCAGCAGAAAGAGTGGTCTGGAGCTGACCGGAGCCGCACTGTGGGGCCCCGAGGAGGGAACCGGCCCTGCCCAGCTGGCTGCCCGCTCACATCTGCAGGGCCTCCAGGTCTCCTCGGCCGGGCTGACTGCCCACGAAGGGCGAACAAGGAACCCGAGCGTCCCACCCCAAGCACAGGCAGCGCCTGGGCCCCGCACCCCATTCCATTTGAGCCCCTCAGGCCTGAGGTGGTCACTGAGGTGGTCCCAGGGCTCCCGTGTGGCTGTCACCGGCAGCCCATGCTCAGCCTCTGCTTCCTCCCTCCTCCACCCCCTTTCCCTCTCCCTCTCACCAAAGAAGGCAGAAGAATTCTTTGGACGATTCCATTTTTAGTCCCCGGGCAGTGACCCTGATGCCTGTAGACAGCACCTCTGGAGTCCTGGGGACACGGATGGGCTGCCACGTGCCCCAAGATGGCCCTGGAGTCCTGCATCCTGGGGATGGGTGGCTTCCGAGGACAAGGGCAGTCAGGGCACCCGTGTTGGCTTATTTGGGCCACGATGCATGGTCTTCTCTGCTGCATGCCAGGTCCCTGCAGTGACCCCAAACCCTCCCAGCGGTGGCATGAAGACAGCCACCACTGTCCCCACCATGGGGAGGGAAAATGGAGCAGCTCTCCCGCCTGCCACCACCCAGGCGGCCATCCTGCCTGCTCGCTGGGCTTCTCCCCAGGGCAGGGTGGTTCAAGCCACCCCCTGGTACATCTCCTCAGTGTTGGTTGGTTGTCCCAATGTCCACTGCCTCCTCCACGGTGACTTTGAACCACACCCCCTCAGATACCTGGGCTGTTGGCTTCTGCTGGGAGCTGATGCTGCTTCCATGAACACATTTGTTGTCTTGATAGCTGCCTGGCCAGCCGCTAGGCCAGTCACTGGACATCCCTGTGCCACTGAGTCCCCACTGAGCGTGTGGAGCTCCTTGGGTTCCGGTCGCACATGGTGACTGGTTTCTTGGTCTTCCCGAGCCTCAGGTGGCAGCCTCAGGTGGCACCCAGGGATATGACTTTTCCACTCTGCTCTCTGACCTGGGTGCCCCAGAGTGTAAGAGCACTCACAGTGCGCCCCCCACCTGCCCTCCCGTCTCTCGGAGCCAGCTGGAAGTGATTCACTGTGGGGTAAGAGTCCAACTTCAGCTTTTCTCCCCCTGCCCCCTCCTTTTTCAAAAACTGTGGCCACCTACCCACACCAGGACCCGTGTTGCACAATCCGTCCTCTCCACACGGATCTGATCATCTCTTTTCATGTGACTAGCGCTCAGAGTCTCGGTCATTTCTCAGGTGCTCCTCCTTCGGCTGCCACCACCGTCAGCCTCAGACGCAGGATTCTGCATTTGCAAACTTTTGAGGGGTCCTGAGTTTGGGCTGGGCCCTGCCGTGATGCTCTAGTCTTGGTTCTTGCGTGTTCTTCTAAGTGGACTTAGCATTATTCTGTTCCCCAAACTTGACTCTGGGGACTTTAGTTGGAATTCCATTCCCAAGGTGTTCGAGAGCCCTCCCAGGAGAACTGTGCCCCTAAACAGGGCCGCGGGCCTCCCCTCGCTCGCCTGCAGAGGGCCCACCGCCTCCTGGGGTGGCTCGCGGGCAGCACTGGAGAACTCGGTTACTCTCACAAGGGAAGCGTGTCTTTTCAATAGAGCCATATTTCATTCATTAGAAGACAGTGTTGATTAGAAAACTGTGCTAGTAAGTTGATGTCACCTTCCCAAGAAACAGGGCCTCAATATTTAATATATGTCATGGTTATGAAAATAGTTCCGTTTCAGAAAAATTAGATAAACTTGGTTTGCTGATAAATAAACATCTAGAAAAAGCATGGTTTCTTAGCTTCTGTGACCACCCACCTCCCGGAGGCCCATCTCGGTGGGTCATCTTCAAGCTGTCTCTGGACCTCCTGGTGGCTACTGTCAAGGTAGCATTTGAGCTTAGCTCAGGGCCAATGATGTCCTTTAGGTCCCAGGGCTCTGTGACAGCAAAGCCAGCCGCAGCGTGTGCTGGTGGGGGCAGTGAGGAGTGGGGGGAGCCCTGCTAATTCGGAGGGGCTGTTGGGAGTGTCTGCCTTCCGGAGTGTGGGCGTGCTGCACACGCCTGCACGCTTTGAGATTAAACAGCTGCCCCAACATTGTGTAGCAACGGACAAGTTCCCAGTTTTTATGAGTTAACTAGAAATTTCTAGTTTTTAATATAAGAATGGATCTTGAAAAGGTCTAACAACATTCACAAAAAGTCTCAGTTCTCTGAGAGCAAGGGAGCCGGCCAGCATGAGCCCACTTCTCAGGAAGACGCTGCACCGGAGGCCACAGGCTGCCGTCCTGCCCAGGGGCTGCAGGCGGGACGAGCCCAGGCGCTGGCAGGTGAGAATCACAATTGACCGCACTGTACCCTGAGGAAACCAGGAACTGGGACAGTCCTGGGGACCAGCTTTGGCATTGACCATGTCACAGCCAAGGCCCAGCGCGGCCCTCGCCCGCTCTCCTGGAGTCCATGGCGCTGGAAACCTCCACTTGACCATTCTACGCCAACAAAATGTGCAGGAACACAAACCCACTGCCCTAGAGATCAGGGCTCAGCTCACTGCCAACGCCTCTGTCCTGGAGGCAGTCCACGTCCTGATGTCCTGCCAACCCAGACTCCAGGGCGAAGGCTTCTGGGCCAGGTTCTGGCACTTGTGACACCACGCACCTCCTTCCTGCCTCCTGAACCGTGTCGCTGCACCTGAGTCCCAACCGCCACCACCAGGACACTGTCAGAATTGAGCACTGGGCAGGCACGGCTTCCCAGGTCCTCCGCTGGTCACAGGATGGCGGCCACTGCACTGCACAGGTGATGGGAGACGCCCTGGCCTGGCATGAGCGCTCCACCTGCACATTCCCCACGATGAGGAGACCCCTCGGTCCCTCTGCTACCTCGGGAGCCCATGACAGTCACAGCTTAGAGCCAGCACCCAATCCCACCCACCCCTGCCAGTCCAGCATGCTCAGCTCTCCAGCCAGGACAGCAGTGCCCAGCCGTCCAGGGCTCAGGGGGAAAGTGGCCCCTGGGAATGCAAGCTGTGGGCGGGGATTCGGGTGCACCCTGCAGTGGGCGCAGCCACCTTCCCGCGCTGTTTATCCCTGCGCAGGTCTGCACAGCCTGCCTCTCCCTCCTCGGCCAGACGCACCTCTCCCTGCCGACCCGTGAGCAGGAGCCAACGACGGTGGTGGAAATGATCCCTCTGGCTCCAGAGAACGTCTTGGAGGGCTGAAGGCCATCGCATCCAACTTCTGAGCTGGAGGGGTGCTCCCAGGCCAGATTCCTCGTGATTAATCCTACTTAGCTTTTGTACAGTGATGACAACAGAACCCGGTTTATGATCTCATTTATCACCTTCCTGTCACTAAAGTATGAGATGCAAACACCCCACCCGAATACTTGAAGGAAAGCCAGTGGATGCAAAGCATAAATTCCTTCCCCAACACCATGGCTTGCAGTGTCCTCCTGGGGTGGCTCTGAGTGCTACCTCCGCGCACCTCACCTGGGATTTGCTCATGGAGCAAGAGCGGAAATAGACTCAAATCAGTTTTCGTCTTGGGAATCCATCTCCTCCGAAGCCAAATTAAATGCATGTATTCCATTAATGTGTGGTAAGAGATGAAAATGATGATCCACTTGGCTGGTCTTTTAGAACAAAAATGGCAATTGTCTGCTGGTGGGAGGGGTCATTTGTGAGTTTAAAAACTCTGAAAATGAGAATAAACACTCCTCTGACTCATGAGTGAGTCACGCAGGGGGACTTTCCCGACTCCCTGGAGCAGTCCACGTGTCGAGGTGCAGGTCGGCCGTGCTGACCCCGCGCTGCCCACACTGCTGAGGGCAGTCCACGCTGGCTCTCCTGGCCCTGGCCCATGACCACGTGTGCGTCACGAGGCTCTTCTAGGAAACAGCAGTGACAGATGGGCACAGGACGGGCCATACCCCCGGATGCAAGCCTAGTGCTGCACCTTGGGCTTCACAGAAGGTGTCTGGTGTTCTGGGTAATGGACACATTCCCCTGCAGGTTTTCTGGATCTTTCCCCCCGGGAAGCAGGACTGGGGGACGCAGAACGAGCACGTGGGGAGTCCTAAGGAGCGACGGCTGGCGTCAACACAGGAAGGACGTCCGCAGAGCTGCCTCACGGCACTGCTGTCTGAGTCACCATGATTAAAACATTAAACATGAAAGACAAATGAACTTATGAAAATCCTAAAAGAAACGATCGTTGAATATTTACATAACAATAAGCTGAGATGAAGAATTTTTAAAATGGCACCAAAAACAAAAACTATAAAGAGAAAAATTGATCAGTCCACGCAAACATGTAAAGCTTCTTTATAGCAACAACAAAATAAAAAGGGAGACGACGAGAAGAAAACGTATTTGCAACATACAAGACACTTACCAGTGTTTTCCTGTACAGAAGGCATTTAAACAACAGTGAAATAAAGAACAGGAATATACAGGCCACATAAACCAGAGGACAGTCACTCTTACGAGCCGTCCCAGGGAAATGCCACATCTCCTATCAAGAACAGAAGGCTGCGGCCTGCCGTGGGCCATGTTGGCAGGACAGAGGCCACACAGCGCACTACCTGACGCCAGGCGGGAGCCGCTGCTCAGAGCTGAAGATACAGACACCACAGTGGGGCCCACAGACGAGGACCCGCAACCCGAGGGCTGGCTCTAGAGCTTCGTCCCTCTTCTCCAAATGTGAGCATCGCCCAAAACTCGCATCTTGGAGGCAGTAACAACGAGAGTGTCCCTAAGAGAAAACGTCGGGATAGAAGTTATGGAACCATCCAGAAACAAGACTGTGGCTAGTCCACCTCAGTACATCTACACAATCAGGTGCTATGTGTCACTAAAATACCGTTAAAGCCACGTATCCGTCGACACAGAAAACGTTCGCAAAGTGTAGTTAGGTGAGAGCAGAGGCTCGACATTCTGAGGAAAAGGTACATGAACCTAAAGGATCTGAAAGCCACCAACAGTGGCTTCACAGTCAGGGGACCATCACGGGTTTGTCCCACTGGGTTTTCTGAGTTTAATAAAAGTCTGTTACCTTGGGGGTAAGAAAAACCCATCCCTGAAATTTCATTTTGAATTAAAAACAGTAAACACAAATCATCTATGCATTTAACTAAAACAGAAAGGGAACAAAAATGTTACTAATTAAATCTAAGAGGAAGGAAATCATAAGGAATAAAAAATGAATTAAGAAATTATGAAAGAGAGCAGCACCATTAATAAATAGAGCCATGTGTTCTCCAAAGGCAATCAATAGACAGAAAAGCAAGAGAGACACGTGCTCCTGCAGCATGAGCTCAGTCGTGTTCTAAAGCATGGAAAACACTCAGAAACCAACGGCCTGGTGTGGAAGGCCACACCTGGGCGTCACGCTCACGTGTCTGTGTGTGTGATTTCATACTCTCCTGGTTTTCCCAGGATTGTACCATGAACATGAGTGCACGTAGCAGGTGACAGCAGAAAGCTATGAGGGGGACAGAAGCAGGCAGCGGTCAGTGAAAATGTTGAAGGTGGGAGGGGTCCGCAGCTTAGACGGGCTGAGGGGGAGGAACCCGGGGGTGGGAGGCAGGTCCCTGCCCCGGGAAGCACTGGACCCCCAGGAGGGGCTCCCCAGAGCCTCAGGCCAGGCAAGGCAGAGGGAGAGGGCAAGGCAGGAGCTGCGGGGCTGGTGGCAGGACAGAGGGACATGCAGGACGGAGGAGGACCGAGTCTGGAGGAAGGCAGGAAGGAGAGAAGGGCCCCAGAGCCCTGCTGACAAGCACCGGGCTCCCAGGTGACGACCCAGGCAGTGAGGGAGCCGCAGGACCATGGGCAGGAGACACAACCTCAAGGTCAGCCCCAAAGCCAGCAGCACAGGCCGGAGGGCACTGCCCTCGACGGGAGCCAGGGCCCCTCCTCCTTCCTCGCGCCTCTGTAAATGGGCTCTAGGTCCCCTGCTTCAGTCATCTTGTGGTGTCTAGGACTCAGGACTCGTTCGTGTCACACATTGTTTCTATATTAAGGTTATAGCCATGTTGAATCAAATGTTCCCGGTATTTTTCAAAGACATGATCAAACAGTTGAATCTGAGAATGTATTGAGTTTTCCAAGGTTTGATGAAATATTTTTGGCCAGACTATGGAGAAACATTCACCCTCCTCCTACATTGCAGAAAAGAATGTAAAATGCAAATCCTCCTACGGAGAGGAATTTCAAGATACTTAGCAAAATTACATATTCATTTAGCCTTGGGTCCAACAATTTCACCTCTGGAAACACATTGGAATGGCACACTGGGAAAAACATGCAACAAATATGCATAAAACTAAACTTGGTGACACTGGTTATAATAGCAAAAGACGAGGGGCCATCCAAAAGAGGGCTGGGGGGTAAACCATGGCACGTCTGCATGTGAAGCAGTAGAATATTTCTACAAACCACCATGGCATGACATTTAGGACAGAGTTGTCGTATCAAAAAACTGAGGTGAATAACCGTATTGTCTTCAGAATGGTATGCTGCCATGTACCAAAATATGGGAGTGTTGAGAGCCACAGCCAAAGGGGCCCCAGCAAACTTCCAGCTGCCAGCAAACTTCCAGCTGCCGGCTGATGATTGGCTCACAGTGGCCCCAGCAACATCTAGCTGATTGGCTCCTCCACGGAGCTGCTCATTGGGCTGTTTCCCTGCCCTTTCAGACCACGGAGCTGCTCATTGGGGGACTTCTTTGGCTCCGCCCACGCGACCCAGCCAATCGGCCTCAAGAGCAGGAGGATTGTGGGAGGTGGAGAGGCTGGTGTGGAGTGAGAGGCTTATGGAAGCCGGTGGTGGCAGTTGGGCTCTGAGGGTTTTTCCCTGAGGAGCTGTTTTGTTTGGCGTTTGTAGTTCTAAAAATAAAGTTAGTTTCTTTTGACAAGTGGCTCCTGAATTGTGCCCAGCCAGACTGCGGCATGGGAGAATGTGAAAATATCATCTATTATAGTTCTAAATGGGAGGATAAAACGTACGTTCTACTTGCAGAGGGTGGAAGAGACAGAGATAGAAACTGAACTTCTCTGAATATCGTGTCGTCTTATAGATCTGACTTAGGATCCATTTAAACAGTGCACATCCTCATACATCACACAAGAGACAACTTCTAAACAGCAAAATGAAGCAAGTGAACCGGATGTGTAACCAGTTGGCAAAGAACAGAATAGAAAGTGACCAGTGACTGTGACTTCACTATTCACCCCTGGTGGGACACACCCAAGGACAGACAGACAGACACACACACACACACACAGACACACAGAGTCAAACTGTCTTCAGGAATCATACTGCTGGTAGTTTATGCCGGTGTCGTCATGCTGAGGTTGTGGTGTGTGTCCTATAGTACAGTGCAAATAAGTAACCATGTTGGAGTCACCAACCCTAGGACTTGGGCTTTGGAAAGGAGATACACATGGATCAATCAACTTTAGTAAAAAGTAATAGTACTAAGCTGGAGCTGGAAGTAAATTACTTAGCTCAAGAAGTACAGTCTTTTTACATTTTTTCTTTCCTCTCTCTGTCCACTGGAAAGACCTAGAAGTGAGGGATGGCCAGTGGCAGTGAGCACTCCTGGAGCCTCCATCTTGGCTTCTTTGACAGGAGCCATGGCAGCTAGGGATGGTGGGCCTTGCCCGTGAGCACAGCAGCTTGGGAGGCTGAAGCAGGAGGACCAAGTCCATCCTGGACAACTTAAAAGACCGGGTCTCAAATTTTTAAGAAAGTGGGGGGCAGTGGGTGTTGCTGGGGATATACTGAAAAAAAAATCTTTGAAAAGAGCCATGGTTCTTCAGAGAAATGGCCAAGCCCAGGCACAGGACAGAGACAAACAGAGGAGCCTGCAACTTTTTTTTTTTTTTTAGTTGCAGATGGACACAATCCCTTTATTTCATTTATTTATTTTTATGTGGTGCTGAGGATTGAGTCCAGGACCTTGCACGTGCTAGGCACGCGCTCTACCACTGAGCCACAACTCGGCTGAGCCTGGAACCCTGTTGTCATACCAAAATCATGAAAGACACCGAGAACTGCTAGGACCTATCAAAGTCCCATGACTCCACTTGCAGAGGTTTTTATTGGACAAAGATGTGACAATTTGGACATGAATAAGTATAACAACTGAAATAGATTGAGATATATCAGATTTTCATATACATGAATTCATAGTTATACTACTAAAAAGTGTCTTATTGGTCAGCCTTGAAGGATGCTAGGAACCAAATCATTAGAAAATTGATAAATGAAGAGGGAAAAAAGCTCTTATCCTGTCTTTTCTATATGGCCTGGACCTCTGGGTAAGAGAGTTTGATAAGTGGAATTTTTTTCATAGAACTGTTCACACTGATAACTGAAAGATAAATAATAGATTTAAAATATCAATATTTTGCACACATGGGGGAAAAACATTAAAATAGTGATCTAAAGACTCACTAATGGTTGCTACCATCATATATAGAAAGATGACCAGAAATTGCATGCCTCCAGATGGAAATACACCACTTACAATGTGCTTTTATTTTAAAAACTACAATTACAAAATCTTGTATTATAAATAAACCATAATATGATCAGAATTCTAAACAAACTTAGCAGATAGAATCTATCAATATGTAGAAAGTATAAAATATCATGCAAAGTTGGTTTCCTCCCAAGAATGCAAAGTTGATAATTCAAAATGAGGATTAAAGGAGAAATTATAAAATCACCTTATAAATATCTTAAGAACACTTGAAAACTCAAAACTGACTCAGAAAAGGTGTAGCAAGCTAGTAATAAAAGTGACTTTCCTTAATGTGATGAACAACATCTACAAAAACACAGCAAATATTATAGTTAGTGATGAAATATTAAAAGGTACAAAATATTCAAAACAGTAAAATATACAGATATCTGCTATCACCACCTTCAATACCATGCTACAAATCTAGATCTGAAAATAAGGCAGTAATATATTCTCTTGGAAATAAGGCAGAACATTATTGATATATAAATTGGAAGTAGAAAATTAAACTTATTATTTGCAAGAATTGATTATATATACAGGGAAAAACTATTCTACTAACTTCAAACTATTAAAAAAATTTAAATTACAAAGTTTAAGTAAAGAAGAATAATTCTATGTATTAATAAAAGCAGCAAAGGATTCTAAGTTGAAATTAAAATGATACTACTTACAATAACATTTAGTATCCTAAAACACCTAGAAAGAACCCTACACTGTATTGCTGAAAGTAATTATGAAAAATCTAAATAGATGGTGAGATGTACCATGTTCATGGATTGAAAGATTCAATATTGTAAAAGATGTCAGTTCTTTGATCTAAAATTCAATATAATCCTGTTCAAAATCTCAACATGTTTTTGGTGAGGAACTTAACAGAAATCATTTTTCAATGTATATAAATAGATAAAAGGTCACAAGTAGACAAGATAACACTGAAGAAAAATAAAACTGAAGGACTTACACTACCAGATATAATAAAATTATAATGATCAAGTTAGCTGAATTGAGAAAAGGATAAGATATAATAAAATAAAATAAAATAAAACATAGATCAGTGAACAGAGAGTCCAGAAAGATTGAGACATACACATGATAAACTTGATCTTACAATGGTAGCTCTGCATTGAATTGGCAAAAGACTTATCTTTAAAATAAATAGTACTAATCAACTAAATATTCATATGGAGAAAAGAAAAGAATATACACCTGTACCTCACACCATGCAAAAATAACAATAATAATTCCATGCAAATTGTAGATAGAACAGTGGAGACTTTAGAATCCACCATAAGAAAATGCATTCTTAAAAGTGTATTGGGCAAATAACCATAAAGGAAAACACTGATATATTGGACTACAACAAAACTGAAAATTTTTGTTCAGACATAAATAAATATTTATATAGAAAAAAAAGTAGTAAATAGTAAAAATCCAAGCCACACAATATGGGGAGAAATATTTTAAATCCATATAAATGATAAAGGTCTTATACCCGAGAAATGTTCTTGAAGTCCTACAAACAGGGAAGAAAAAGACCCACAGATTTTGAGGTGGGCGAGAGACTTAAAAACGTGCACCTCAAAGAGGAAATGCAGGAGCCAATAAGCATAAGAGGGGGCGAAGATGGCCTTCAGTCAGTGAGCAGTGGACACTGACATCGCAGTGAGATGACACCAATAGTCACCGGAGACCCACAGGTAGGAGCATCCACAGTGTTGCTGAAGGGGCTACAAATGGAATGACCCTTTGGAACAACTAGTTGGCGGTATCCAGAAAGCTACTGCACACTGACAAGCTGACGATTCCACCCCTAGCACAGACCCAGGAGAGCTGCACCAACAACTCGTACAAAACACTCACTCGGGCTTTCTCAGTGGAAGCCTTGAGCTGGCACAAACCAAACGCCCCTCACACCTGGAGTCAGAAAAGGAGCTGAGATGTTTCTCGACACCGGAGCTTCCTCCACTGCAAGGGGCATGAGGGGTCCCGCTCCCTGCGTCAACATGGCTGGATGTCACAGACAAGTGCTGGGTAAACGCCAGGCGCCAGGCGCACCGACTGTGGGATTCCACTCCTGCAGATATCCAGCATGGCTCTGACTAGCAGGTGGGGCTGCAGCTCAGCAGGCCAGTTGCCCTTGGGGAGGGGATACAGCCGAGTGAGTGGGAAGGACAGCAAGGGACCCTAGGGTGTCAGTGGCATCCCGTGTCCTGATCTGGGTGGGTGTTGTATGGATGCGTTCTTGTGATACACATTCCTCCAGCTGCACCCGTGAGATGCGTGCCTTGTAAACATGTGTTTAATAAAAACGGAAACACCACCATGTGCCTGGCAGCGATACTCCATCACTAAAAGGTGGAGGGACTCGGTGTTGGTCCAGGTGTGACGGCATAAGCACCAGGTGGCATGTACACACAGTAGTGTGTCACTCGGTCCCAAAGGGAAGGACTTCTGATTGTACAACATGGATGAACCTCGAGTGCCGAAGTCTGGCTTGGCACAAATCAGGAGCCACTTGTCAAAAAGAAATTAACTTTATTTTTAGAACTACAAACGCCAAACAAAACAGCTCCAGGGAAAAACCCTCAGAGCCCAACTGCCACCACCGGCTTCCACAAGCCTCTCTCCCCCACACCAGCCTCTCAACCTCCCACAATCCTCCTGCTCTTGAGGCCGATTGGCTGGGTTGCGTGGGCAGAGCCAAAGAAGTCACCCAATGAGCAGCTCCGTGGAGGAGCCAATCAGCTAGATGTTGCTGGGGCCGCTGTGAGCCAATCATCAGCTGGCAGTCTGAAGGGCAGGGAAACAGCCCAATGAACATCACCGCAGAGGAGCCAATCAGCTAGATGTTGCTGGGGCCACTGTGAGCCAATCATCAGCCGGCAACTGGAAGTTTGCTGGCAGCTGGATCATCAGCCGGCAGCTGGAAGTTTGCTGGGGCCCCTTTGGCTGTGGCTCTCAACACTCGAGGGCATGGTGCTGAGCGATCTACCTCAGCCAGCTGCAAGCTTGCCCATGCCTGGCCCTGGAGGAGTCAGACTCGTGGAGACCAGGGAGGAAGGGAGGTGCCCGAGGCTTTGGGGAGGGAGGCAGAGCTTACTGGAGACAGAGTCTCAGCTCTGCAGGTTCTGGAAACGCTGGCTGCCCGACAGTGTAAAGGTTCGTATTGTCACTGCACACTTACCAATGGCTCAGTTGGACACAATCAGAAAAACTGGAGACAGGTGGAAATGGGGGGAAGCTGCCCAGGTTAGCAGCGATGGCAGCACGACGGCTTCGGTCGTCTCTGACCCTCTTGCGCTGGACTTGAGGCAGGGGAAATTCTGAGGCCAAGTACAAATGTGGGCATGGGTCAGGTTGCCAGGCCCGTACTGACTCGCTAGGCAATGAGTTTCCTGAGGAGGGGGCAGATGAAAGACCCGTTTGAATGACGGCTACTCCGAGTCCTTATTTCACCCAGCGTACCTGCAGGGCCTCACTGTGCCTCCAACACTGGGTGGCCTCCTGCCTTCCAGACCAGTGCCTCACCCCAGCCCTATCTGCCCAGCTTCCTGGGAAGAGTCTGCGCTAGTCACAACTGAAGGCAAGGGACGGAGAATACAAAAAGTGACCGAGACAGACCTCAACGGATCAGCGCTGCCTTATTCAGCACGTTTTCAAGAGGAAAATGGCCACCGGCTACAACAAGAGTCTGTGTTTCACGGGGTTTAGCAGGGCCACACCACGGGGGGAGTTTGTCCCGTAGTGTGGTGGCTTGCTTGGGCAGGCAGGGGAACTGTGGCAGACAGAGAAACCACGACAGGTCAGTCCTCGTGTCCTTTCCCTGCGGGGGTTGTAAGTCTCCACCTCCTTCAGTAGCATCGCCACCCTGGTCCACGCCTGTTAGGGTTCCTATCTGGAATGTCCCCCAAGGCCCACGAACGGGGGCTTGGTTCCCACTGTGACGATGTTCAGAAGTGGACCTTTAAGGAAACGGATGGACCGTGAGGGTTCTGACATCATCCCGGATTACCCCCCGATAGGTTCCTAAGTGGACAGCGTCGTCGGGAGGCATGGGCCTGGAGGAGAGGGGCATGGTTAGCAGGAGCAGGCCACTGGGGTGAGCCCGTGAGCACTGACTCTCGTCCCTGGCCCCTTCCACCCCCTCTCTGCCTCCCAGCTGCCGGCTGCCACAAGGTAAACTGCTTTGCTGGGCCGTACCCTTCTGCTGGCCATGCAGTTCTGCCTTGGAACCAGCCGGCCATGGACTGAAACCTGGGAACCGAGAGCCGTACATGGTTTTCCTCGGTGTTTCTCCCGGAGGGAAGAGCGTCTAACCGGCGGCCTTGGCCCTAGCTGGCTCTCTCTCCTTTTCCTTCCATAGCTGTAGTTGATGGTCAAGTTTCGGCCAGGACACTCACTGGCCTAATACTCAACATAGGGACACAACGGGGAATGAGCTAGGAACGGGCCAAGCGTCACTGCTGCCCAACGCTGCCCTCAGCTCGTGTTCCAGCCGTTTAGGCAAAGACCACCTGGGGGGAGGACACAGATGGTCACAGAAGCTAACAGACCACAGGAGCCTCTGATCCTCAGACATCACCTGATTGACGTAGACAGCTGGTCAGACTAGGGTCCCAGGGCAAGGGAGTGGTCACCTGGTGCTCAGCAACGGCACAGCTGGGAGAGCAGAGTAGGCATCCCCCATCTCGAGGCACAGCCGCCTCCCACCGTTCCCAGAGAGGACTCTAAGGACCCGAGGGAGGACTGGACAGGCTGTGAGGAGCTCCACCTGGGGACCCTCCGGTCCCTGCATGGAAGTGCCCTGGTGTGTGGGCTGGTGTTTCCTAACATCTCAAAACCTAAACCTTGTGTTCAGGCATCCCGTGTCCACGGCGCTGCTTCAGCTTTCACTGTTGTCTACAAATCACCACAAACTGTGCGAGCTCATGGCTCTGTAGGGGAGAAGCCCAGCGGCGTGACTGGGTTCAGCTGGGCTAGGGTCTTAGCTGGAGGTTGGATTGGGGAAGAATCCTCTTCTGCCTTCATTGAGATGTTGGCAGAACTCAGTCCTTGCGGCTGGGTGACGGGGGTCTCGCCTCCTTGCGGCTGGGTGATGGAGGTCTCGCCTCCTCGAGGCTGGGTGATGGGGGTCTCGCCTCCTCGCGGCTGGATGATGGGGGTCTCATCTCCTTGCTGGTCATAGCTGGGGTCTTTCCTCAACTCCCGAAGCCTTGCTGGGTGCTCCGAATTGTTCATCCTTCAGTTCTCCGGCTTTCCCTGGCTCTGACTTCCAGACTCAGATCTCGTGTCAGGAGCCTGACTCGGCCAACTCTCCTTCCTCAAGTCAACCGTGCTGCATAATCACCTAAGTGTGGGGCTGAGACCCATCGTATTCCCTGTGGCACATGATACGCCCAGGTGTGCACCCCAGGGCAGGTCTGGGGGCATGTGTCCCAAAGCAGCCCCAAAGAACCAGACACCCGGTCCACAGACCTAACACCCACCTTTAGAGATGTCCATGGGCTGGAAGGTCCTCAGCAGTCCGGAGGCCAGCCTCTCCACGTGGGGGTGGACTTGAGCTCAGTCCTACTGGGGATCGGTCAGAGCACAGCCAATCCCCGCTCTGCCGTCCTGGTCTGGCTCAGTCTTGGCATTCCCAGCTTTTCCCTCCACCTGCGAGAACCCTGTGGAAATTATTCCTAATGGTCCATGAAAAGATCAAGGACAACCAAACTCAGATGTCTTCAGTTGCTAAACTCTAATTTATTGGCAATGTGTAGAGTAATGTTTTCCTGATTGTTTCCTGGTTAGGTTACTTTACCAGATGAAGAATGGCCAACGACAGTTATTAATTAAGTAAAAATTCAGCAACTCAATGTGAAGAGCTCAGATTCTTTTATTCTAAAGTGCCCTCCCCCCCCCCCGCTTTTTTTTTTAAAGAAACACTGGGCAGAAAAGAAAGTTGACATAACTCTTAATTTATAAATTTATTTCCAACATCCATATGCAACTGGCTTCTGGTTTCATTTCCTATCAAACGATTCTTTGAACTTGTTTGCCTGCTAAGATCATCCCAAATAAGCCCATATTAACTCATGAGTCAGGCCACTTTGGTTTCAGAAAAACTATGGAAAGAAAATTGAATCCATCTCCAAGTGTGAAGAGGAACAGTGCTGAAGGGACGCTCTGCCGGGTCCCGCGGCTGATTGACAGCACCTGTCTTGCCGTTTTTATATCGTGCTCCAAACCCTGGCACTGCAGAGGCCTGGAAACCAGGAGAGTCTCTGGCACCATCTCTTTGTTTGGCAGATGGAGAGGTCAAGGCGAGAGTTAGGGTGTCTCAGAGCTGCACAGTGGATTCCCCAGGGTCTTCCCACAGCCAGGTCATCTCCCAACCCCGGAACAGGGCAGGCGGCCCTCCTAAAGCATCTCCAGGCGGCCCATGGCTTCATGCAGAGGCTGTTGCTAACGGAAACACAAAATGACGTAAATCAGGCCAACTCTCATGTGTTACTGTTTTGAACAAAGACAGAACATGTGTCTTCACTTTGCCCTTGTGGAGGGCCCTCTGCGTGAGCCTGCTGTGCGTCTCTCTGATGATCCTTGCAGGACGGGCCAGAGCAGGGAGTGGGGGGGCCAGGCTGGGGGCCAGGCTGCCAGAGACTGAGGACCCTCACTCCAGGAGGGGCTGATATAGACCCCCAGACAACCTCCCAGCATGCCATTCCACTCCATTAGCCTCACACCAACACCTCTCCGGTCCTCAGAAGCTGGCAGTAGCTTCTTAAGCTATTCAATGCCATTATTTTTATTAACAAAGCACATTTTGAAGATTAAAATTGCTTGTAATAAATCAGTTTAAGTATTATGTGTTGGCATAAAAATCATCGATAATACTCTTCCTGTACTAAAGAGCGAAAAACAATTATAAAGGTTTATAAGTTTTGCAAACAAGAGCTTATAAATCCCTGCATGTCTAAGCCAGCGTGTGTCCTGGTACCCCTCGCATTGGGGTCTCACAATCCTGCGTTGTGGGGCATGTGCCTTGTGAGGTCTTAGCATCATTCTTGGCCTCGACTCACCAGACACCGGTGGCATATCCCTGCCCCTGTGACAATCAGCAATGTCTCCATGTACTGCCAAACATTCCCCGGGGGCCAAACACACTGGATGCACACTTCCAGGCTTTTCAGATTTGAAAGTAAACAGCATCTGCCACTGTCCAGAGCCAGGAGCTCTCAAAGGCAGTTTTACAACAAAGTCACTAACCAATATCAGCAAATATGTCTCCACGGTTCTGACCAGAGGACTTCCCCTGAGGCAGAGGGCCCAAGGAACCAGCTGCCTGAGAAGCTGGGGTTCATCAGCGATGTGTCTACGAGGACAGCCGGAAACCACCCGCTCAGCTGGGCTGGAGGGAGAGAAGCTGCCGGGGTGGGTGGAAGTGGCCAGGGCCACTCAGCTGTCTGAAGACTGGGACAGAAGACTGGCATGGGCCTGTGAGAGCGTCCACCCTGGGCCAGACTTGGGTTCCCATCATGTAAGCATTTTAGATTGATTATAGGAATAATGTCACCTTGTAAAAAAAATTGAAAAGTACATGGAAGTACAAAGAGACATAAAAAATGAATTCCCCCAGTCTCACCATCAGAGAAGTGGCTCTTGACGTGTGCATGTAGCTCTGTCCAGATGATGCTCTGGGCACATTCTTGCCTTGTTAACATTCCATTTGTTTTACTTTAAAATTCTGTATTTGGGAACTTTTTCCTCCTTCAATAAAACTCTTTGGAATCAAACTGTATGGTAATGTAATTAACCATCCATGTATAAATACATGGAGATGCAGCAATCTTGGTCTCTGCACGTGTTTCACACCTGTGACGTTCACAGACCAGCACTTGGGGAACGCCAAGTCGGCTTGTGACATCATCATTGCACCGTCCCACACTTCCCGAGAGTTGCCTTCCTGCCGCAGTGCAAGAAAGCCTGTCTCACTAAACATTAACATCTCTTGAGTTCTTGTAACTTCATGAGTGAAGATGATATTGTTATCTTAGTTTACTTTGCACTTCTTCACTACATTTGAGGTTGAATAATCAGGTTATGAAACACTCTCTGAAACTCCTGTTTTGAATTTTCTGGGACTCACTTTTTTCTTTATACAACTGTGTAAGCTCTGCTTTTAATAAAGTTGTTGGATATTAACCTTTATCTTTTTCTGGGGCTTGCTCACAGCTATCTATAGTTACACAATTAAACACAATTTTGCTCCAGGACCTGGGTCCCAGGCATAGTAAACTTTTAAATAAAAGTATAAAACACTTAACAAAATCTATTGCCATAGGTAATTAATAGAACCACTCATTGGAGAATTCATATATTGAAATAAGAAGAAAATGGAATGACTTAAAAAGAATTCTAAAATTAAGTTGTTGGACTTCATGGCAACAGAATGAATAGCAATTATTATGTGGAACAGAAATTTCAGGTTTAAGAAATATCCATTTGGAAATCCTGGCACAGTTACTGAAATAAATAATCACCAAAAAAAAAATCCGTAGGTGGCTTAAACTGTATATTAGACATAAATGAAGAGAGAATCGATGAATTAGAACATAGATCTAAGGATATCACCCAGAACGTAGCATAGAACGATGAAACATGAAAGATTGGTTGGATGTCTTTAAGAGGCATATAAGAGGAGTTCTGGAAGGAGAAAGTAAATGAAATGTGATATGGGAGCGTTTAAGAGATAACAGCAGAAAATCACCCTAATTGAAAAATGAGGGCTCAAGCTGAAGCTCACAGAGAGATGAGAAGCATCCAGAATAGATGCGTGATGAGAAGCACCAGGGAAAGGCAAAACATTCACAAAACTTGAAGGAAACCAAAGACCAGCGGCAGAGGCTTTGTCAACGTGAATATGCCAAAGTCTTTCCCGTAACAGACTCAAAATGCTGAGGAAAGAACCATCAGCTTGGAATCCTTTGCTCAAGTCAGCTGCTGTAGACATATTTAAACATGCAGAGACGGGAGTGTTCACTGTGACACGACAGCAGTCCCCACGTGTCCATGTGTGGGGTCGCCTAGGGCGCCTCATTCAATGGTGAGGTCTGCACTCACCCCACAGATGGAGTATCATGGTTTAAATACGGGTGTTCTCCCAGAGCCCGAGTGTGAGCCACTGCAGCAAGTCTAGAGCCTCAACCTCGTAAGTGTGTTGATCCCCGGGTAGGGATCAACTGGGGGGTAAATGCAGGCAGGTGGGGTGTGGCTAGAGGAGGTGGGTCCCTGGGGCGTGCCTTTGGGGTACTTATTTGTCCTTGTTGCGGGAAGCGCTCTCTCTCTGCTTCCTCAGCGATGTCCTGAGCTGCTTCCCTCCACCACACTCTTGCACCATGATGTTCTGCCTCACCTTGAGCCCCAAGGAATGGACTTACTGTCTATGGACAGAGACTTCTGAAACTATGAGGCCCAGATTATATTTTTCTTCCTCTAAAATTGTGCTTGTCACATCCTTTAGTCACATAGTGAAAAAGCTGACTAAAACACTGGGGTCTAACTGAAGTGAGCCTAGGGTTTGGAAGTTTTCTAATGTGAATACGAGTCTGATTTCCACTGTCTAGACCCTTGCATTGACTGCTGAAGAATGAACTTTAACACAAAGAAAAATGAATCCCCCAACAACAAAGGAGTGTAATAAATTTCAGTGAACAAATAATTAAAAATGTTATTCAATATTGAACTTTAAATATTATAAACAACCCAGGTTATATCTTCATTATAAAAAATAATGATGATGAGCAACAAATTATTTTTAAAAATAACAGGTATTAAAATTCTGATTAATAACATGGGAGAAAAAGAAGCAGGAATTTCAGAGGGAAATTACAGTCTTCCTAGATTCCTATTTTGTTTGTGAAAAATATAGAGTAAGTCACTTGTTAAATGCTCTAGGTGACCACTTAAAATGCCAATAAAGAATACTTAGCTTTCAAAAGGTTGAGCAAGGAAATAAAGAAAACTTCCAGTCCAGCCAAGTCAGGGAAGAAAAAACAACAAGGAAAATGATAGTATATAGAAAATAAAACCAAAAAGCATGTAAAAAAAAAAAAAAAACAAGCCCAAATGCATCAATAAACACAATAAATGTAAATGAATTAGATTTACATTTCTAAAGACAGATTTTTTTTAACTACCACAGATCCTAAAATTCTAGTTTTGACCTCAATTGAAATCAATGTGAAAATCCTAAATGAAGAGCCAGATTCACAAAGGAAATGGTTGAGAGCCAGCCTCGAGCTTTAAGCCTACACACACTCACAACGCAGCGAGCTGAAAGAGGAGGGGGCATGGGGTTTGGGAGGTGTCTTTGGTGACGGTGGTGCTTACAGCTCATCACCCCCCCGAGAGAGCGGGGAAGGACCACACTCCTCCACAAAGAGGAGGGATTTGACTGTGCCCTCAGAGAACCTGGCCGATCCTCTTCAGGTCCTGCCAGAGGACCAGCTGGAGGACTGAGGGCCTTGAGCCACAGACCCTGAGGTAGGAAGGAGGGAGCAGCCCAGCAGGATGCGCCCCTGAGGCACAGCCCAGGGGAAACAGGAGAACATAGGCCTCCAAGGGAAGGGGCAAAGGTAAGCTCACTTTCACCTCCGCAGAAACGTGCTCATTGCTCACTGTCACCAGTGCCCCCTCCATGCACCTGGAAACAGGCCTAAAGCAAAGAGACGGGAAAAGATACAATCAGTTGCTAAAGAAAAGAAAGTGTCTTATAAATGTTAGAAAAACACAGATTTTTAAGGCAAAAGTATTGCTAGGGATGAAAAAAACTATTTTATATGATAAAAACAATAACTCTCCAGGAAGTTCAGTAATGCTCGACCCACACACATCTCTCAACATCGTCCCAACACACAAGACAAAAAGTTGGCAGGACTGCAAGACGTCGGCAGATCCAGAGTCAGAAACTGCTCCACTTCTCCTGCTAAAGAGGAATTAAGCTTCAAAATATCAGTAAGAATAACAAAATATTGAAACACCATAGCAGACAGACCTCGGTATATATTATTGTATGTCCCATGTTCCTACTAATACAGAGGACGCATTCTTTTTGAACACACATGTATGCTTTTAAATCAGGCACATGTGGAGTGATTCACAAAGGAAGTCTTGCAAAATTCCCAAGATTAGAAAACAAGCAGCTGACAAAGAATTTAGAAAGCTTTGGAGTCAGCTAAAATGCACCCATACATTTGGAAACTACATAACACTTAAATAATTCATGGGGCTGGAAGAAATTGTAATGGAGATTATAAACAATGAGAACCGAATGACAAGGAAGAACTCTACATAGAAGTCTGTAGAAGGCAGATGCAGGGTGTATCACAGGAAATTTAAAACAGTAAATATTTAAAAACAAACAAGATTTTTAATTAATGAGGTAAGAATTTAAGAAGTTAGGAAAATGAATCTGTGGGGAAAAAGACAATAAAAAAAGTTGAAATCACTGAAATAGTAATTAAGTAAGCAAGAAGGGGAAGCAGAAATCAAAAGCTGATTCTTTACAAATGACTAATTAAAAAGTTTATTCTCAGGAAATAAAACATTAATAAAAATATTAAAAAGAAGAATGAAACTAATCAGTAGTGATTAAAAATCAAAAATAAATGAAAAATTTGAGCTCATGTATTTAAAATCTTGTGTGTGGTGGATGATTTACAATTTTTGATTACCAAAGCTTCTATTTTTACCAGTGTGCTCCAAGGAGTAGAATACCAGGGAAAACTATCCCCCTTCATGAGGCAAGCATTCCTGTAGTAGGACAGTAGGTAGCTAAACAAGATAGGGCAGAAGGAAAACTACAAACACAGACTCAACTATTCTAAATAAAATACTAGAAAATATAATCCTACAATGCACAGGAAAAAATGTAAGTCATGACCAAGTTGGATGTGCCTGGGAATGCAAGGGTGGTTTAACACTAGAAAATCCAGGACTAAACCGCAACTCACCATGGAAACAAGCCAAGAAAAACCCTGTGGTGATCTGAATAAATGCAAAAACCATGCATTTGATATTAAATACCCATTAATGACTAAAGGAAGAGAAGGTAATTTCTTAATCTATTATGTGTATGCAACAAGAACCTTCAAGAGATATTCTAATAGGGATATATTAATGTGTTCTCCTTAAAAATCCAAATTGGAGGTTATGCCCCCTGCCACATTATGCCTGGATTCTTCAAAAAAGATCCAAAAAGCCAAAAAGGGATTCAGGATCTGTTCTTAATTAAAGGAGATTGAAGAGTGACAACCAAGTGCAACATGTTATCCTTGATTGTATCCTAAATCAACCAAAACACAAGCAGTTGTGGAGGGTCTTATGAGACAGCTGATAAAATTTACATATATATAGTACAATAGGTACTAGTCTTATCAAAGTAAATTTCCCAACTCTGGTTCCATAGAAGAATGCCCTTATTCTCAGTTGACGATTACTAAAATCATTAGATGAAATATCATAAAGTCTGTACCTTATACTTTTGTGGTTTAGAAAAACAGTGATAGAGCATTTAAAATGGACAGACATAATAAGATTGCAGCGTGGTTGTGCCCATTATCCACAAGAGATATGTTCCAAGACTTCCAATGGACCAGAGACCATAGATAGCACTGAGCCCTGTGCATACACCATGTTTATTTCCTATACATAGATACTTATGATAAAGTTTGATTTATTAATTAGGCACAGTAAGAGATTAACAACTAATAATAACATAGAGTGACTATAAAAATACTGTAACAAATTGCCAGTATCACAACCGTTATGCTTTATTAAGTTAATACTTGAACACAGGCACTGCACACCATGTCCATCTGATAACCAAGAAGCTACTAAGTGACTAACAGGAGGGCCACACAGACTGCGTGGACACACTGGACAAAGGGTAATTCACATTCCAGGAGAGACAAGCAGGGTGGTGTGGCGTTCAGAAAGGCACAGGGTTTACAATTTATGAACTCTTAGACAGCAGAAAGCCAGACAGTGCCTTAGGAGGTCTACTGTATGGGTACGGGACAGGGAGGTGATGGTAGGACAGAAAAGAGAGCCAGAAACAGAGCCTTCTCCGTGTGAGATGGCAGGCACCAAGATGCCACTCCCCTGTGGATGGGGACTGGGTGCACTATACAACGTCTTCATACTCTTCACCAAAGCATCATTGTAGTTCTGAAAAATGTAAACTCCAAAGGAGTGGACTCACTAAAAATAAGAAGCAAACCTTAAAATTTCTAAACTAAAGCATAGAACAGAATCCGCATCTGACGTCAGGGAAGATTTTTTTTGAAACAAGCCCCTAAAGTGCACAGCCCACCCGGATGGCCGGCGACGCATGCTCTGAGGAACCACCTGTGTCCAGCTGCAGACTTGAGGCGAATCCCAGGAAACTGCTGGAATTCAGCCGATCATTAGTCCAACGTGCTCTGCTCAGAGGCGGGCACCCACCTCTGAGGGTGCTCAGGAAGAGATGGAGCAAGACCTGAGAAGAGAGCATGGTCCAGAATAGCCAGAGGACATGGTCACCAGCATCAAGTTGGCAAGTGGGTAGTGGCACCCAGGGGACGTTGGAAAGCAGCGGGTGGCCCCATTGGCTATGTCCACTGTGTTCTAGCTCTCCAGGGCCTCCCATAGGGAGAAGGGCCAGGCCTGACTCGTGTGGTGGGTTCCCACTGGGCCCCGGGCAGAGCTGTGGGGTGGGACCTCGGGAGCTGGTGAGAGTGGACGGGAGGGTGGGAAGGGAAGCGGGTCTGGAGCCAGCAGGAGGTGTGAGTGTAGGCCCCTGGATAGGAGGTGACAGGGGCTGCAGGGGTGGGGATGGCTGTGGAGATGGGACGTCCCGTGTGTGTCCAGGGTTGGAGCTACAGGAGGAAAGTGGCAGGCCAGCTGGCCAGGGCTTCCTAACAATGTCCTGTTCTAGGCAATCCCAGAACCTCTCCTCACAATGTCCAGACTCGTTTCTGGGAGGGTCACAAAGGACAGACACACTGGACAGACACATTGTCCACATCCCCATAGCAAGGACATACAAGCCACCAGAGCCCTCTGTGCACCGTCCATCATGCACAGCGAGGGACTGGCCAGTGGATCTCCTAACGCTGCCTTAAGGGAGCAAACCAGGCCCAGTACAACCAGGAAAAGGAGGCCAGTCTCAGAGGCCCTGCCCCAAAGGCTCCCTGGCTCCCTCACAACTCCACCTCCTCACTCCAACCCTGCCCAGGGCAGGGCTGCCGTCCTGCACACGTTTACAGGGTCCTTGTGACCCGGAACCCAGCATAACCGGCTCCCTGGGGCTGTGCAAAGCCATGCCCTGCCCACCTAGGCTGGTGGAGGCCCACCCACTGCCCCGGAGGGCCACTGGAAAGGGCCAAAGGTCTCTGGCTCACCCACCAGCCTGGTTCAGGCTGAGAAAGGCCACTGAGGTCAGACCCTGTCCTCCAGACAGCCCTGGCCCCTCCTCTGGTCCCCTCCTGGGAGCTTTCCTGATACCTGTGGGTGTCTGTTCACAGGGGAAAGAATTCTGTACAGCATGGATTTCAGAGGTGGAGACTTCCGAGATCTCCAAGGGCCGGAGATTGGCGAACCCTCTGGGGATGTGGACCGCGGGGCCGGCTGGACAATGGGAGATGGAAAGACCCATTCGCTCCGACCACGTTAGACCAAGAGCTTTCCTCCCGGGCACTGAGACCCTTCCAGGGAGAGCCCCCACAGCCACCTGGGGTTCCTCTCAGTAGTCACGGCACTTCTGCAGCTGGCAGATGAGGTGGCTCCCGTCACAGCTCAGCCTCCTCCATGTGGCTTCCCACACGGCCAGCTTCTCTGCTAAAAATAAAACCCGCTCGTCAACAAATGTTTGAGTATTGACTTGTTTCCTGAACACGCTGCTTACCAGCTTACATCACCGTGTACTAGGACATGCCAATGGTGGTGAAGGACTAAATCAAGTGACACTTGGGAACATGTGCCTCCTTGGAGCTTTCCTCACGTGCAGGACACAGTGGGCGGTCATCGGGCAGCACTGTGTGGAGCAGGGGCCTTCCTGCACCAACACAGGGGGTCAGTCTGCCCAGCTTCAGAGACAATGGACTTCACCACTGCAGACTCCCCCGGATGGGAGCCCGGCTGTTGACCCTGAAGCAAGGTCGAGAAGAAGGCCAAGGTGACCCTCCCCAGCAGTGCACCCCCTCCCGCTCCGACTCCGTCTCCATGAGTCCTGTGGAAAGTCTGCCCTGTCCCTGGGTCTGCCCCCGCGTCCCTTGTCTTGTCACCTTCACGCCCATTCGTCTCACCCTGTGGCACCACAGCTGAGCACTGGCTCCAAGGAGCGGAGCCCACAAGACCTCTGCCCTCCAGAAGCCCCTGGTCCAGCTGGAAGGAGACCGGTGACCAGAACAGGCCATGTCACGTGTGCAGGAGCCGGAGGGCGGAAGGAGCAGCGGGGTTACTCCTCGGCCAGGCGGGGCCCAGCGGGCAGTCCCCAGAGGACAGGCACAGAGTGGCCTCAGCACCTCCTCCTCGGAATGCTCAAGGCCCTCCCGCTGTCCAGTGCCCTGGTTCCTTCCCGACCGACCGAGTTGTCGGCTTCTTGCTTTGGCTTCTTCCGGAGCGGCTTCTCTCCAGAGTGACTCCAGTCTTCAGGAAGCGGCCTCACACCCCAGCCCCACCCAGCCAGCACCGGGCGAAGGCTGCAGGTCACTGTTGGTGAACTCGCCACCCCAGCCACGGGGAGGCCCCAAACTCCTGACCTCTGGGTCTGACACATCGCAGAGCAAACGAATGTCCACTTTTCAGTTTGACTGTTGGCCACTGGACGATCTTCCAAATCCACACGGACTAAAGCACAAGCAGCCAGCAGGAGACATAGGCAGAGACGGAGGTCGCGACCCTGCTGTCCACCAGGACAGAAGCCCCTTATCAGTGACATCCACATGAGTGCTGCCCAAGGGTCTCCAAGTACATTTAAGTGTCTCCAAATTGAGAATCTTAAAAAGAACCGGTGCTTAGGGAAAGGGCAGCGTCGGGGTGTGGTGCCGTGGGACAGGCAGTGACCCCACAAGTCCCTGCGAAGAGCCCAAATGTCAGGCCTCACAGGCTGCTGATGCTGAGCAGTCATGGTCACATGATCTCAGCACGGCCACCACACATCTGCCCACCCCAAGGAGCAGGGCAGGTGTGCCTGCTACCAGGACACGGGGCCCCTGGGGTCCTGCCTCGGGTGCACCCAGCATCACCTGGCCAGCATGGCCTCCCCCTGGCTCCTGGGAGGTACTGCCGTGCTCCCAGCCAGAGAGCCAGCTGCCCCAGGGCCTCTGCTGGCCCCCTCTGGACTCCCGTGACTCCTTGCTGCCTTTTATAAAGTGGTGGCCACTCACCCAGCACGGTGGGGGCTGGTCCTGGTCAGGGGTGGAGCCACTGAAATATGCCAAGTTTATAGAATAGAAAATAAGCAGGAGGAGCAAGAGGCTGGTGGCCCTGATGTGGACGGGGGTCACCACAGACTGACTGGCCCCTCTCTCGATGACAGAACAGGGCTAAGGACTCCCCAGGTCCTATTTGGGCCTGGTGTTGGGACCCTGTTGTCCTACTCACCTGTGCTAAGGAAGAACGGGAGGGAAGCCCGGGGGCCTCATTAGACGTGTTCCCAGGTCACTGAGGCTCACTGGGGGGACCACGCAGCCCGGCTGGAGCCTTTCAGTCCCCATGGGCACTGAGGGCAGCGACTCTCATGACGGGAGTTCCCGCTGCCCCTTGAAGGGGGCCAGTACTAGAAGCAAGCCTCTTGGAGTCCCCCGTGCAGATGGACAATCCAGGGAAGACCGGCCTTGGAAGGGGACGCCGCAGTCTGGCTGGGCACAAAGCACGAGCCACTCAAGCAGGAACGAACTTTATTTCCAAACTCCCACGAATGCGGCCTTCTCCTGGACACCCCACACACCCACCGGAACTCCCGCCACCAGAACGTCCCCACCCACGCCAACTCTTCAGGAATCCCCGCGAGAGCTCAAGCGGAGCTCAAGGGGAACTCCGCGAGAACTCAACAGTCATCATCGCAATGGCTCGCTGGCGGCACCTCTCACACTGCTTCTGGCAAAAACGCCATGCGTCGTCCCCACTCGGCTGTGGCCCTCCACAAGGGGATACCCTGTCCATCTGCTCGAGACCCCCCACCTGCAAACTGCTGCCTCCTAAGCAGGCCCCCACCCTGGGGCTCCTGACAAACAAGGGGCCGCGGCCCACCCTGGCACACAGAGAGACGCCAGGCCCAGACCCCGCAGCTGCTCCCCAGAACCCAGTGAGCCCCAGGGAAAGAGCCGGCACCCGCCAACAGACCAGGGGAGGGCCGCCCTCTACCCACGCGCCGGCTCCGCTGCGCTCTAACTGTGCCAAGTGTTTACGTGATGGCCATGACAAAGGCTAAGGACTGAGTCGGCCGAAACGGCCCAGCACATCCACACCTGCCTCCACACCTGGGGAGAAGCGCCACACAGGACTTAGGAGCACGCAGCAAACACCTCGGGAGTCCCACAGTGAGAGCGGGGGGCTTGCTGTTCAGAATCAGCATTTGCACCAGTGTTTTAAGTAGAAATCAAGCCACCTGGGGCTTTCCTTAGTCTCTGGGGAACTTCTGAAAATTTAAAACTATTAGATTTTTTTGTGACTGAAGACACCTCCTACGGAGCCCGGCACAGAGACATTTTCCCATGCGGACCCTCACCCTGCACACACAGCACCTGTGCACACACACATTCCCTAAAAGCTTTGTGAACACACCACAGGTGGATAATTCGGATGCCGAACTGACAGTGCAAACGTATAGAAGATGTGGCAGTTAGTAATATGGAGAGTGATAAGAGCAGTGTTGTAAGAGGATGAGTCTCTGGGCATGGTGGCACATGCTTCTCATCTCAGAGACTCTGGAGGCTGAGGCAGGAGGATCACAAGTTCAAGGCCAGCTTGGGTAACTTAGTGAGACCCTGTCTCAGAAAATAAAAAACAGGTGGAGACGTGGCTCAGTTGAAAAGTTCCCCTGGGTTTAATCCCCAGAACCAAAAGTAATTAAAGTAAAAAGGATGAGTTTAAGTAAGTACCACTAGAGTATTTATGAAAATATCCAATTATTCCAAGAAGAGAAGTCGCTGATGTGGATTCAACACACTTTGGATATAAAGTTCTAAAACAGAACAAAATCTTCAAAGCAACAAAATGAAATCTTCAAAGCAGGGATGAGAGTTCAAAGAAGTCTGGACATGGACACATTATGTCGTCCCTTTTAGTGGCCTTTCTACAGGGGAAAGAAAAAAAAGAACCACCACCACGTGTGGACAGAGACCATCAGACAATCTTGGTAAATCCAAAGGATGGTCATGCGGGCCACTCCACAAGGTGGCCCAGGAGAAGTGTCCAGCCATCCTTAATGCTCAGCAGCCCCCAGAGAGGCCACAGAGGCCAGCACCACCTGCAGAATGTGGCCACAGCAGGAAAGGCCACGGTGTGCCCAGGGCCCGTCCATCCTCTGAGGTGGCACCTGAGCAGCGTCCCCACAGAGCTCAATGCTACCCCTGTACGGGGGTCACGTCCACTGTGTGTGGGGTCACGTCCACTGTGTGTGGGGTCACGTCCACTCTGTGCTGGGGTCACGTCCACTGTGTGCGGGGTCAGGTCCACTCTGTGCGGGGCTCAGGTCCACTCTATGCAGGGTCACGTCCACTGTGTGCGGGGTCAGGTCCACTCTGTGTGGGGATCACATCCGCTCTGTGTGGGGTCAGGTCCACTCTGTGCTGGGTCACATCCACCCTGTGCAGAGTCACATCCACTCTGTGTGGGGTCAGGTCCACCCTGTACGGGGGTCATGTCCACTCTGTGAGGGGTCATGTCCACCCTGTGCAGGGTCACATCCACCCTGTGCTGGGGTCAGGTTCAATCTGGGGTCAGGTCCACTCTGTGCAGGGTCAGGTCCACCCTGTGAGGGGGTCAGGTCCACTCGGTGTGGGGATCACATCCACTCTGTGCGGGGGTCAGGTCCACTCTGTGCTGGGTCACATCCACCCTGTGCAGAGTCACATCCACTCTGTGTGGGGTCAGGTCCACCCTGTACGGGGGTCATGTCCACTCTGTGAGGGGTCATGTCCACCCTGTGCAGGGGTCAGATCATGTCCACCCTGTGCAGGGGTCATGTCCACCCTGTGCAGGGGTCATGTCCACCCTGTGCAGGGGTCAGGTCATGTCCACCCTGTGCAGGGGTCAGGTCATGTCCACCCTGTGCAGGGGTCATGTCCACCCTGTGCAGGGGTCAGGTCATGTCCACCCTGTGCAGGGCTAGAAAACTGAAAGAGAGTCCAGTGGTGCACTTTGACCTCCCAGCCACTCTGCCACATGGTGGTGTTGGGTGGTGGGACACTGGGGGAGGGTCCTCTGGAGACCAGATACTGGAGCTTGGCTGTGGACGACTTCTGAGCTGCGGTCAGTGCGGGTGTGAGGATGGTAGGCCTGGGACCTCGGGGTAGACGTGAGCGGGCTTTCCACCACCGCGCAGGCTCCCGGGGGAACCAGACCGCGTCGGACCTCGGTGTCTTACCCCAGGTGATGAAGAGCCCCGTCCCACTCCCTGGGATGCTGCAGGCCACAGTGACCCAGGCAGGGCCCTGCCCACTGCACACTGAGGCCGCCGGCCGCCAGCCAGGCCTCCCCGCGTCCCCCTTGCTGCAGGATGAGGGGCTTCTCTTCCTCCTGCAGCTGTGGCAAGCTCTGCAGTCCCTTCACTGAAGGGGGATGTTTGGAAACGCAGTTTAAGCCTGAGGGGAGATGGCACCTGGAAGTCTGCATGTTGGCTCGGACCCCACGTGCCATCTCACCAGGGCCATCGCCCCCCCCCCCCGAGCTGTCCCAAGTGCTGAGGATGCATGCGTGCCTTCTCAGGGCTGGGCTCGGTGCTGACCCTTCCTGGGCAGCAGGGAGAACCAGCCAGCCAGCTCACCACGCAAGGCCTGGCCCACACTCGCTCTCGGTCTCGGGCGTGGGCAACCTGGCTTCTGGCAGCCAGAAGTCCAGCCAACCCCTGGGGCCACCCCTGGCCAAGGCTGCCCAGAAAGCCCTTTACACAGGACAGTGACAAGTATGTGACCTTGCAGGATCGTGTCATTCACTTCAAAGGCCACTTTACAAAAGGAGAGCAGAAGTTTGTCCCTTAAAACAAATCTTTGTGTGTGTGTGGTGCTCGGGATTGAACCCAGGGTAGAACGCAGATGGCTGGTCCCAGGCCTGGGCAGACTGGGGAGACGGGGAAGAAGCCGCTGCTTTGGGGGTTGCTTTGGAGTCATGGAAGTGTGTTGAGACCAGCGAGGGGCACTCGCATCACCTGGTGCACGCACAGCACCAAGGCACGGTTCACTTCCAAAGGGTCTAATCCATCTCGTCGAGTACCTTAAAATCCATTCCAAGTCCTCTCCCCTCTGAACGGCAAGGCTCTTCGATGCGGGCACTGGATAGGACACACACAGCTGGCTCCCAAGGGCCTGGGGTCCACTTCCCAGCCTGCTCTCCAGCCCAGGTGGCCTGGTGCAAGGTGCTGCTGGGCGGAGAAGCCCTGTGAACCGGGTTCCTCTAATAAGGCTGGTGTGTTGAGACGTGCACAAATAAGGACCACAGGCCCAGCCAGGCCCCTGCTCAGAGGGGACGCCCTGCGCTGTCGCACAGGCTTCTACCCTCCGTCCACCTGTGCTCAGGCGCCCCCCTGCCCCCATCACTGCTCCTGGGCTGGCTCCAGGACGCATGGAGTCCCCCGCCTGGCCCTAGGAAGTGCCTCCTAGATCGGGAAGGGGATCGGAAAGACCTGTGAGTTGCACCATCGAGACTGGCTCTTTTAAATCCTTAGGTTCTCTGTGCCCTCCTCTGTCTCCAGTGCTGGTTCAAACAGCACTGCTTTCCCTCTCCTCAGAGCATCTGTTTATTTTCTCTTCTTTGACTTTCAGAAGCCCAAGGCCTGACTCATCGTGTGTGTGCGTGTGCGTGTGTGTATGTGCATGTGCCTGTGTGTGTGTGTGTCTAGCAAAGCAGTGAAGGGAGGGCCATCTAGAACAGCTATGGGAATCCGATTCTCCTGCAGATATTTCAGTGAGAAGCACATCTTGCTTCCCGTGACAGGAACCTGCATGTTCGCTATGAGCCAAGCAGAAGGTTGGCTGCGACTCTGAATGGGCCGGTTGCAGTTCTCTGCGGCCCGGGTGCCAGGAGGCCTGTGTCTGCACGGCTGGCCTGCAGGACCTGACCCAGCCCAGCTCTCCCTCTGGGCCTGTTTCCCCCCCTGCAGTCCCTCCTCGCTCTCCTCCCATTCGATACCTATTCATAGTCCCCTGTTCCCAAAGGGCAGCTGGTACCTCCTATCCCCACAGTCAAGTAGCTGCAGCCCCTGGAAGGGTCACTTCTCTCTGGCATCAGAACTGCTAAAACAAATAGGTCCCCGTGGTGGAGTCCAGGGGACAGGCAGAAGTCAGTGGCTGTGCTGGGACAAGGGCCCCGGAGCTGCTGATGCTCTGGTTCCTGGGAGGGCAACCCAGGAGCCGTGCGGCCTCAGAGCCCCACCTCGGGCCCCTCTGTCTCTCAGGGCCAGCCACAACACAGCCGGCCCAGACCAGGACCCCGTCCCGTGCTACCTGCAGGGTGCCGCTTCTGCCTGTGGGCCACTCACGGGAACCCCGGGAAGGGGCGCGCGTCAGGAGCTCGCAGGCTGGAGACCACAGCGACCTGGGGTGGACCTCACTTCCCACCTGCCCCAGCTGCTTGTATCCATGGCTTCCAAAGCTGTAAGTTTTCCAAGAAGTTTCCTTGAACAAATCAATATGTCACTGTCACCTAAAAGTCCCCCCAACCCAGCACTGCCTCTCCTCTCCCTGCATCTGAAGGGAACCAGAAACGAGAAGCTCTTTCTGACGCTCTGCACCCCTCCAGCCTCCCTACAGGGCTGCTCCAGGGCGGGAAGGCCCGGCCCAGCGCTACCCGGCCAGCCACCGCACACCTGAGGGTTTCCCAACCAGGCAGACGCACAGGCGGCCTCCCCGATGGGAGCCAGTCCCCACAGGCAAAGCCGGCAAAGGGTTTGGGTGGAGCCAGAGGCCCCGTCCAGGGGCTGGGACAGACTGGCTGCTCTGCTCCTGTACCTCAGCTTGGAGCCCCGGCCACCCCAGCACAGGGTGAGGTCATCTGCACCCGGACCTGAACTGTGCCCACGGGGTCACCAATCCCATCAGCCCTGCAGAAGCCACATGGGGAACCCAGGCCACCCCGGGCACTTTCCAGCACTTCCCCACCCAGTACTCAAGGTCATCATGAAGTTCAACCACCCAAGGAAGGACTGCGCCCCTCGGTATGCAGGAACCCGCTCCCGAGGTCCTAGCAATTTGAACCTACGGACAGAACGTTCATCAGGCCTGTGCGCCTCCTCTTCAAGGACGTTTCCTATACGCTGTCCATGGGAGTGACCAGGAGGAAGTCCCTCTCCATGGATGGATCCCGACTGATTAAACGGAGCAGAGATGTGCTAAGAACGGGACCCCCTGCCTCCGCTCCTGAAATAGTGCTCTGCACAGAGGCAGCCGATGGGGGGCACCGGGCCCCCCGGGAGGTTCCTGGCCACAGTCTGCCTCTCTCAGCATGTTGGCCACCGGTCATTGGCCAGGCCAGGAGAAGGACAATCTTTTTCTTCCTTCTTTTTTTTCTGGTTTAAGGAGACTTTGGGGACACTGTAGGACCCTGAATGTAAAGAGTTTAAAGAAATAATAAGATGCATAGTTGGATTCCAAAGCACAAAGCCCCATGAGATAGATACCCTTCCTAAGCATTTTACAGCTGCCAAAATCCACAGCTACCTGACGGAAGACTCGGCTGTAAACTAGAACCTTCTCCCAGACCGTCCCAGAGCGTGCCCTTCCGTCTCAGCTCCCCTCAACAGTGAGAGTGGCCTAGGATTCTTCCACTCACCACAAATACAAGTCTCAGGTTCTTTTCTCCTTCAAATGACAATTATCAAGGTATTAGAAAGAAATTACATGCATAATATACTTGTGAATCTAGCATTTTATTTATATATCGTTAAATCTCATTCCTCTAAAGAATAAGCCATGTTTGCCTTGCAGATCCCAGCCATGCAGGAAAAACAAAGAAAAAAAAAAAACTTTGAAACATGTGTTGCTCTTAAAACCAGAGAGCAATGGCCGTTGCTGTGGTCCTGGCGAGCCGGAGCGCCCGGCAGTGCCCACGTCAAGCACATCTGAATACGTTTCGTTGAAACGTTTCCCTCAAAGCCGTCCCACTGGTTGATGTCTTCAGCATGTCCTTTGACTTCAGGAAGGGGAGGAAGGGGACCTGCGGTGCACTTGCATTTCCTGAGACTTTCCATGTGGCCCTTTTGCTGAGAGTTTCCTGAAGTCCTGTCAGTGC
This sequence comes from Ictidomys tridecemlineatus, assembly GCF_052094955.1. Taxonomy (NCBI): domain Eukaryota; kingdom Metazoa; phylum Chordata; class Mammalia; order Rodentia; family Sciuridae; genus Ictidomys; species Ictidomys tridecemlineatus. Next base: position 196,522,957 of record NC_135483.1, on the reverse strand, counting down.
TGACAATCTGTTGACTTTCATGCTTGATATTCCTCATGCTGTGACCTCCTAGGATCCAGGTCACCACGAGGATCTGAGGAAACGTCGGTCTCTGTGTCATTCTGATGGCATCTGGAAGGCAGTCACTAGGGCTGCTCCCCGCAGTCCTCTGTGCCTCTCCTGTGCACCACTGCAGGGCGGGGCTTGCAGGATGCAGCCAGCCAAGCCGACACCCGTGCCACCAGAAAGCCAAAGCTGCCCTCCCCAGAGGCCCCTGAGACAGGAGGACAAGGAATCCTCCACTACCACCTTCTCAGACTCTGCTGAGAGCTGACCACCCAAGGTTAGAAGTCAGCCAGGCTAACAGACCAGAAATCATAATCTCTGGGCAACAGGGGATGGTTGGTAGCATTTTCTGGAAAAGTGGAGCTACTCTTCAATCTCTTAAAATATTTTAGTTGACTTCTCTGCCTAAATTTGTAAAGGAAAAGTCACTGAGTGTATTTGATCAGTGCGCAGCAGAGTGAGCTGGGAGGACCGTGGAGAGGAAGATTCCCACAGCTCCATGTGGCAACTGTAGAGAGAAGAGTTGGTCTACACGCCTCCGAACTTCCTTTCTCTTCAGTGAATCCACAAGATAAATTTATTCCGTGTACTTTTCTTCTTTCTCCTAAAAAGTACAATGTACTGAATTTTCCTTTCCATTTATTAAAGGCTTTCAACATCTGAACTCAAATAGTTTCACCATCTCGTCTGTAAACTGAGTTCTAAAATGTTCCCGACGACTCTTTCCACAGGCCTTAGATTCAAGGTGGAGAAGGACCAAGAATCCCACTCTCACCAGAGCTGAAACTGGGACGTGGATGCTCAGATCCCAAGCTGTTGAGAGCTGCTGGGGGAGCACTCGACATGAAAGGGGCTTTGGTTCTGCTCTCGGGGACGCCTAACATCCGGGCACATCTCAGACAAACCCAAACTTGAAGAAAATTTACATTAGAGCGAGATGGTGGAGAAAACCTGGGCCTCCGAGGGGGTCTGCCTCCGAGGGGGTCTGCCTCTGAGGGGGTCTGCCTCCGAGGGGGTCTGCCTCCCTCCAAGGGGTCTGCCTCCGAGGGGGTCTGCCCAGGCCCCAGGCGAGGAAGAGCAAGTCGTTCACACGCAGCCCGAGGTTTCTCTGGAGGGAGCGTGAGGAGCCTGTCCAGCTGCAGGGACTTATTCTTGCTTCAGCTGGCCACACGGTCTGTCTCCTCTGGCCTCTCTTCTCACCTGCAGGGAGCGGTGGGCACACCATCCCCTCGAGGCCCCCAGCCAGTCCGCTGAGGGCTGCGGCTGTGGTCCGTGAGACACACACGACTCCGCACCTTCACCTGGATGCAAGATGGACAAGAATGACCACAGACTGCCAGCAAGGGCCACCCAACAATATGGCCCTGGCACCCAGGGCACTGCTGGACGAGGTGACGATGGGCCTGTGCCTCGGTCTCTCCGTCAGGACTTCCCCACGTCCTTTTGAGGGCGGCCCCCACTTCCCAGGTACATCCGCTTGCACTAAAGTGAAGACCACATGCCTCCCCGGAACAGCCCTGCCAAGAGATGCGGGGCCAGGGTGGGATCTGCCCACGTCAGTGTCACCAGGCTGGGGCAGGAGCTCCTGAGAACCACCCTGGGCGCCAACAAGATGCACAGTGCTGCCCAGGCGCGGGAGCCACCCGGGGGACGGGCGCTACCCCACTGTCCCAGCGAGCAGCACTCCGTCACCCCGTGTTTCACGGCTGCTCCTCTCCCGTGGGAGGCCAACCCTCTGAAGGCCACTGCCGCGGGAGCGCCAGCTGCGGACCGTTTCACCTGACCGTCAAACGCTGGCCCGAGTCGCATCCACTCACGAGCAGGCATGACTGTTAGATGTCCCAGCTGTCAAAGCAAGTGGCAGGCTCAGAGGGTGAGTCCCAAAGCCTTCGAAGGCCAGCGAGATGCTGGTGGCCTTCCCTGCAGTGCCGAGCAGAGCAGCTGTCTTCTCCTGTGTCACCTTGGTTCACCACAAAGAGGCACATGGTCCAAAGTCAAGACGGCCTCCGCCTGGAGTCAGCAGCAGGCCTGCCTCAGACCCAGCGGCTCCGTGGCTGAGATCCGGGGAGAGCACGCCATCGCCTCTCCGGCCAGGAGGGGCTCACACCGGGCGCTGTGCGCAGAAGGGACTTCAGAAAGTGCAAGCTGCCCTCGGGAAGCCCTGGCCTCTCCTCATTCTTTCTCTTGCTCAGCTTCATGGTTCACGGGTGCAGAACTCCAGCGGGTAGGCCTTGCCCCCGCCGCCCGAGGACGCTGGTGCAGCAATGAGGCCAGGCTCAAAGGCCCTGCAGAGAGGCTGCGCCTGCCCCTGGGTCAAACCCACGGGGCAGACGCCAGGAACCTCACAGTCAGCATCTTCAAGTGCAAATGGGATTCGGAGATGGAGCCTGGCCGCCCAAACCACTGGACCTAGAGATAAAGGAGCTGTGGCCCGAGGGCGGCACTCCCCTGCTCCCGTGCTCATCTCGTGGGTGGGCCACTGAGAGACTGCCAAGTCCTGGGTGGAGGCCTGCCAGCCAGGTGAGCGGCTGCCGGTGCCTCGGCTGCCTGAGCCAGGCCTCTGGCTCTGGTGCTGTCCTCTCACTTCACCCTCAACCCGCAGGAGCTTAGGTGACATCCTGCTACACTGCTGCAGCAGGAGCAGCTGGCAGCAACCGGGAGAGAGGCTGTGTCTCCTGCACAGGGACAGCCCCACCACCAGGGGTCAGCCCGCAGGCCAGGCCTTCAGGAGCCGGCCACCTGTCCTACCAGCCCACCTGTGCTGAGCACCGAGTCTCCACATCCAGGCTGCCGACAAGGCGGATCCCTAGCTCACAGGGCTCAGGGCTAGGAGTCCTGCAGCTCCTGGGCCACCTGGCTCTGACCACACAGCCCCTCCATGGGCCATCCTGCAACCAGCCAGATCCCTTCAGGGCCAGCAAGGGCGTGTCTGCCACTGGCCTTCACCACAGGGTCTCGGGACAACAGGGAAGGACATCTCAGCCCTGGGCCCATCTTTTGCTGGTCAGATGTAGTCAGATGCCAGCCACAGGTCACCCCACCCGCAGGTGAGGGGTCATACAGAATGCTGAGGCAGGATCATCCCTGATGCTCCCACCACTCGGTCCTGAGCCAGCCCCTGGGTGGCTCCTCTTGTCCTCAGTGTCACCTCGTTGGAGCTGACGGGAAGGCCAGTTCCGGAGACCTGGAATGGCAGCACTGGAGCCACAGGGGCCAGGGAGGGTCCTGGCAGAGTGGGGGGGCAGGACTGCAGGCCAGGACCCCTCCATCTGCCACACTCTCTGCAGGACCAGTGTGTCCATCACATCTCTAAGTGGCAATGTGCCTCAGGCCAGCAGAGACAAGTAGACATCGTCCTTTTGGGCCACCTGCATCATATTGACCCTCTTAGCCATGGCCAACTGCTCACTTCCAAATCCCAGCGCTTCCCTGTCTGGGAGATCTAACCAGGTACAGATCTTAAGGAGGACAGTATTCATGTCACCCCTTCCTGGGTCACATCCATATTGATAACAACAGTCACAGCTACTTGTCAGGAGTGCCAAGCCACCTTGTCCGCAGCCTGGATGTGGAGACTCGGTGCTCAGCACAGGCGGACTGATAGGGCAGTGGCCAGCTCCCGAAGGCCTGGCCTGTGGGCTGACCCCTGGTGGCGGGGCTGTCCCTGTGCAGGAGACACAGCCTCTCTCCGGGTTGCTGCCAGGCCCTCGGAGGGAACAGGCAGGGCGGTGGACACTTTGAAGGAGATCGAATCTCTTTGGCATCCTGGCTTAAACATTCTTGGAGACGGCTGAGGCTTGCTGAAGAGGGACAGTCCTAACGCATACAGCATGTGAGCGACAGGGCCGAGTCCAGGAGGCCAGGGCCTGCCCGTCACCCACATGTCATGGCTGTGTCCGTGCTCACGGGAGAGCGTGGACACCTGCAGGCACGAAGGAACACCACGCATTTGCCACTTGGAACACAGTGCCATTTGTGCAGACTGCCAGGGAGGCTCCACACACAGGAGTGGAGACCAGAGCCCACGGGGGGACTTGTAGGCCACGCCGGCCGCCCGTCAGGCGGGCTGGGGTCAAGCGGCAGGCCTCTGCTTCTCCCTGATCTCCGCAGGAAAACAGATTGAAAGTCCCGTGAGCAGATGGGAAACAGAAATGCCCCCCTTTTGCATGGGGATTTGAATATTTTTAGATACCTAGCTCCAGCGCCCAAATGAGGTGTGTTTCAATTAAAGTGGATTCAACCCCCAACCCCCAAACAAGAACCTCATAAAGAGCCTTCCGGCAACTTCTAACCCTGTTCTCTCTGCCTCTCTCCAGGGACATCTGTTCGCAGAGCAGATTGCATTCAGCTGATGTGTTCACCAGATGAGAGGGACGTGCCCTCCCCGGCTAGAAGAGGCCGCGTGTGTGCTGGGGGTGCGGGAGACACAGATGTCGGGCCGCGCTCCTTAGCACACAGACCCTCTGACGCACGCGAGCCTGTGATGTTAATGCTGGGCGGCATCTCTCCTGGTGACTCACCAGGGGGTGGGTGCGTGGGCCGCCTGCTGACCTCTGCAGCCACTCGGCCCTTTGGAGTGTGAAATCTCAATTTCTACATCAGAGCTTTGCGTGTCAGTCCCCAAAATGCTCCATGTGAGAGCAAGGTTGATGCTTTCCAGGTCGGCGCTGCAGCGGGGAAGCAGGGAGGGAGACAGAGGAGTAATTTCCACCAGGCCCGCGCTGCCTTTGAAATTGTGCTCTGCGAGCTCACCACGCGCTCGGCAGCCCACTCCAAAGACACCCCCCACAAAGCCACAGGAGACGGAGCGGCCTTCCAGTGCCGAGGATCCCCTGGACTCCAGCCGCCAGGCTCCCCAATCCTCTCTACAGCTGGACAAGAGCAGGATGCAGGCCCAGGGCCGGGCCAAGGGAGCCCGCAGGGCCCACTGGAGGCTGGCTGTCCTTGATGGTCGGCAGGAAGGGGAGGGACAGGTTGGTGTGGCTACCCACAGCTGGAGCCCCAGCACAGCTGCCATTCCTGTGACCCCAGACGCCTGGCTTCACCCCCCTGCCAGCCCCCTCAAGGTGGCTTGCCCTCCTTGCCTGCACCCACACTGCTGGCAGGTGCCATCCTGGGCCCATGGAAGCCCTTCCTTCGGCGTGAAAGCCAGGGGCATGTCTGAGCCTTCTACTCTGAGGCCAGGTGTTGAAAATATGCCCGTCTCTGTTCCATGGGATGAAATGACCATTCCTCTCCTGCACACGATACAGCAAAAGGGAGTGGGACAGAGGACAAGACCCCCACTGCAGACAGCGCGACCTCAGCCACTTCCTCTGGGACCCAATGGAGCCAAGGCACTGGCCCGGAGGTGGCTGGGGCTGTGGATCATCAGGGAGATAAGGAAGGGAAGGAGCTTGAGGTCCCCCAGACGTGGACTGCACCCCCAGGAACAGAGTGACCAGAGTGCAGAGGAGGTGGGCTGGCTCCCGGGGGGCCCTGTGCCACACCACTTCCCAGGCTGGTGTTGGGGCCAGAGTTCAAAGTCTTGGATTCAAAGCCATCAGAGCAGAAATCCCAGCAGAAACTTGACCCCAGCTGCTTTTGCAGGAGGACCCTGGACTGGGAGACGCACTGGCACCCTACCCAGCTGCGCCTCCTGCTGGCTGCAGGGGGAGTCCTGTGCACACACACGTCAGGTGAAGTGAGTAGAGTCGCATCCCCAGGTCAGGTCGCGTCCCCAGGTCAGTGGCCCCCAAATGAGCAGCGATGCCCAGAGGGCCTCAGAGAACAGTGCATGGGAAAGGCCAGGCATTTAGACACAGCGAAGATGAAGCTTAGCCAGACCTGGATCAGCCTGAAACACCAACACCCATGCCTATAACTCCGGCAGAGAGGGGTCTGCACCCGAGGGCCTGGGAAGAGAGCCAGCACCCCTCCAGGGACCAGGACCAGGGCCTCTCTTCATGGAGTCAGGGGGCTTCACTGAACAATTCTCGAAGGACTTTTCATGCTAGATAGAGCAACCCAGGGTCCCGGCTCTCAGTGCATGGATAGGGCTGCTCACAGGCCCTGGGGCTTCCATGGTGGGTCCCTGCACCCACTCACCACCCACGCATGCCCACCCCACCCACACAGGCCACACCCGCACTGCATGCACCACACACTCCCAGCCCTGGTCAGGAGGGGCAGGAGCGCAGGTGAACGGGTCCCAGGCCCACTCTCTCCCCTGTAGGTGGAAGGAAGGGCTTCTGCACAGGCCCATTTCAAGGGGTTCTTGGCCACACAGATGGGAAAGCTCCGGTCCCCACGATCAGTCCTCCTGCATCTCACCAGGCCCCCTCAGGGTCCCCCCACCTCCTGTGCCTCAGGTGGCTTGTCCAGCTCCCCGTGCCTGTGCCCCAAGAGCAGCTCAGCGCCTCCCCCTGACCCCCTGGACAGCTCCTGGCCCTGCTCCCCTTGGCCCTGCTCCCCTGCTGCTCCCCTGCCCTGGGCACCTCAGCACTACCTCTTTCCCTGGAAGGGCATGGCACCTACAGAGGGCACAGTGACCAGAGGCAGCGCCCTGAAGGCCCTGAGCCACTGTGGCACACAGTGGTCACACAGGCCTGGTGACCACCAGGTCAGGTTTACCCAGCTCTGCCACTGACCTGCACGAGGTCTGGCTTCAGAGGAGCCTCCGGCTCCTCTGAAAAGCAAGGGAACCAGCTGAGCAATGAAAGGCAGCACCCAGACCAAACCACACCCCAAGGCTGCACCCAGACCAAACCAGCACCCCAAGGCTGCACCCCAGAACCACGTCAGCACCCCAAGGCTGCACCCCAGAACCATGTCAGCACCCCAAGGAAGCACCCAGAACCATGTCAGCACCCCAAGGAAGCACCCAGAACCAAGTCAGCACCCCAAGGCTGCACCCATACCAAACCAGCACCCCAAGGAAGCACCCAGACCAAACCAGCACCCCGAGGCTGCACCCAGACCAAACCAGCACCCCAAGGAAGCACCCAGACCAAACCAGCACCCCAAGGAAGCACCCCAGACCAAACCAGCACCCCAAGGAAGCACCCAGACCAAACCAGCACCCCAAGGAAGCACCCCAGACCAAACCAGCACCCCAAGGCTGTACACAGGCAAAACCAGCACCCCAAGGCTGCACCCAGACCAAACCAGCACACCAAGGAAGCACCCAGAACCAAGTCAGAACCCCAAAGCATCACCCAGACCAAACCAGCACCCCAAGGAAGCACCCAGACCAAACCAGCACCCCAAGGAAGCACCCAGACCAAACCAGCACCCCAAGGCTGCACCCAGACCAAACCAGCACCCCAATGAAGCACCCCAGAACCAAGTCAGCACCTCAAAGCTGCACCCAGAACCAAACCAGCACCCCAAGGAAGCACCCAGACCAAACCAGCACCCCAAGGAAGCACCCCAGACCAAACCAGCACCCCAAGGCTGTACACAGGCAAAACCAGCACCCCAAGGCTGCACCCAGACCAAACCAGCACCCCAAGGAAGCACCCAGAACCAAGTCAGAACCCCAAAGCATCACCCAGACCAAACCAGCACCCCAAGGAAGCACCCAGACCAAACCAGCACCCCAAGGAAGCACCCAGACCAAACCAGCACCCCAAGGAAGCACCCAGACCAAACCACACCCCAAGGAAGCACCCAGACCAAACCAGCACCCCAAGGAAGCACCCAGACCAAACCAGCACCCCAAGGAAGCACCCAGACCAAACCAGCACCCCAAGGAAGCACCCAGACCAAACCAGCACCCCAAGGCTGCACACAGGCAAAACCAGCACCCCAAGGCTGCACCCCAGAACCAAGTAAGCACCCCAAGGCAGCAGCTATCTCATTCCCACTGATGCCTCAAAATGTGCCCCAGAGCAACTTCACAGCCCTCAGATACTGGCCACATGTGTGACAGCCCTTGATGATTCCCAACTAGCCATGTGGCTCATCCTGGCCTCAACCCATCAGCACCCTAGAGAAGGCCAGCACCCAGGGAAGGCCAGCACCCAGGGAAGGCCAGAACCCAGGAAGGCCAGCACCCAGGGAAGGCCAGAACCCAGAAAGGCCAGCACCCAGGGAAGGCCAGCACCTAGGAAAGACCAGCAACCAGGAAGGCCAGCACCCAAGAAGACCAGCACCCAGGAAAGGCCAGCACCCAGGAAGGCCAGCACCCAGGGAAGACCAGCACCCAGGGAAGACCAGCACCCAGGAAGGCCAGCACCCAGGAAGGCCAGCACCCAGGGAAGCCTCTGCCTTGGGTCCACGCGAGTGTCCCTGTGACGAGCGTGTCAGAGTGCACTACATCAGTAGGCCTTTCTTACCAGAAGAGAGGCGCAGGCTCTGTGGACAGTAAGCACCCCTTGGGCCCCAGGGTTCCACGCTTGATGAGCACACAGAGCACTCACAAGAGATGAACTTGTGACCATGAGGATCCTCTGTGACGAATGGTGGCAGTGGGGTGGGAAGCCCCTAAATCAGGGTAGGCCTGCCCAGGAGGAGCCTCGTGGGCAGGGAGGAGGATGTAGGGGCACCCTGTCCTCCAGGGCCCAGGGCAAACAGATGCCACAGAGAGAGCTCCCCGGCCCGCCATCACTGTGGGCAGGGACCTGACTGGTCATTTTCCCTCTCTGGATGGCCCTGCCAGGAGGACCTCTCAGCACCACCATGCACATGCAGGGACGGAGATACGCCGGCTCCATGGTCTCCCCAAGGCCTCAAATCCAGGTCTGTCAGCCTTGCGAGGTTCTAACCCACAGCAACGTGCCGTGGTCTGTGCTGGTTCAACAAGCATCGGGAAGGGCTCCACCTGGACAGGCAGAGCCACGCCCACAGCAAAGGGAGGAGAAGGGCCAACGCAAGTGCCCACCCTCACCCAGGAGTCTGGGTCCAGTAGCACCCGCCCAGGCTGCCCTGTCTCCACTGGAAGCCCCCCTAGACATCACCATGGGAAGGAGTCTCAGGCCCAAGCCAGAAAAGGCCCGGCCAGACTCAGTGGACCTGGGGCTCCCACGGGGGGCTGCAGGAGCCCCTCTCAGGAAACATCCTGGACAGGTTTCCAGCAGCTGAAATGATTGTCACCCAGTGATGGTCCCTGGTAGATCAGCCAGGGTGACTTCAAGTCACCAAGCAGGGGCACTGCCTGCCTTCCCACAAAACAGCAAGGGTATATCTTTATTTTTTCAATAAATAAATAGGGAGCCTTTAAAAAGTGAGAAGTCATTTAAAATAAAGCATTGAACAAATCAGAAATCACCAATTGCAACCTCTGCAGCCTGTCACCTGGTTGGATGTAATTTAACATCTCAAGAAACAGACTAGATTCCAGGGGAGAGACAGCTATCTGGGGACACAGGCCTGGAAGGGGACCTGCCCACTCCAGGAGTGGCTCCAAACTGGGATCTTCAGACAAGGTGAAGCACTAGGGGTGCTCTGGGGGAATGAGCCCAGAGACGGGTGGAGCCCAGAGGCCCACGCTGTCCGGTGGGACCTCCCAGCAAGCACAGAAGAGCCCGGGAAAGGGCCGGAGACACATGGCGAACGGTGGCAGTGGGTCCCAGAGGATGGTGCACAGAGCAAATGTAGGGATGCCGCGTGGTGCCAACACTGGTTCCAGAGAGTGCGCCCAGAGTCAGCACAGGTTCTTCTCAAATTTGCCAGGAGATGCCACCACCTGGCCCTGGGCTGGGCCTGGGGCTTCCCAGGAAAGGACTATGCCCCCACTTACACCATGGTGGACACCCCACCTCCTGCCACGTGCACAGGGCCTCCTGCTATCCATCGGTGCAGAGGAAGTCCTCGAAATCCCCACCGGGTCATCGGCCCTGATGAGGGCCACTGGCACCCTCATTGAGCACCCAGGCTTTTGCTGTAGGTTTGCCAGTTTCAGTGCAAGACCATGACACCCGCCACTTCTAAGGCACCCACCTCACAGCAGAGGAGCCTCTGTGGACCATGGAACCCGGCCAACAAGTGCTGCCAAGAGACAGATGGGAGGGCTTTGCTCTCCCAATAAATCTTCAATTAGAAAATTTAAAAAGGCCATCGTGACATTGGCCAGTTGTGTGGCCACTGATAAGCCTCCCCAGTCCTCTGTTCCCAGATCCTCTTCCAGTTGTGACATCCATGTTCTCACGACTCCCCAGCACAGGGTAGACCAGGAGGGAAAAACACCAACCCGACACAGAGGGGACCTCTGCTCCCTAGCAGATTTCAAATAGCTTTTCTGCTGCCGTGAGGGTCATTACCAGAACTGTCACCACGATCCAGGCACTGCGGGCACTTCAAACCTTGTCTTACCTGTCCCTCTCAACCCCTCCAAGACATGACATGACCTCAGAGTGCTTTGCTGGAGTGCCAGGCATGGCCCGCAGTGCCGTGCTGGTGCCAGCCGGCTTGCTAGGGGAGGGACGGGGAGCACAGCCTGGCGTCAGTGCTCACTGGGCTGAATTGCCCTGCCCTGCCACCCCCCAGCAGTCCAGATGGGGGACCCGAGGACCACGGAGTCAGCAACACCAAGAACGCTTCACTCAGCTCAGCCACCCAGGAGGCCGCAGAGGTGTTGGGATTTGCACACAGCTGACACCCTCTGCAACACGTGATGGACACGCTGTGTGATGGACATGCCATGTAATGGACACACTGTGTGGTGGACATGCTGTGTGATGGACACACTGTGTGATGGACATGCCATGTAATGGACATGCCATGTTATGGACATGCCGTGTGATGGACACACTGTGTGATGGACATGCTGTGTGATGGACACACTGCGTGATGGACATGCCATGTAATGGACATGCCATGTAATGGACATGCCGTGTGATGGACACACTGTGTGATGGACATGCCATGTAATGGACATGCCGTGAGATGGACCCGCCGTGAGATGGACACGCCGTGAGATGGACACACCATGTGATGGACACGCTGTGTGATGGACACACCATGAGACGGACACACCATGTGACGGACACACCGTGAGACAGACACACTGTGAGACGGACACACTGTGAGACGGACACACCGTGTGATAGACACACCGTGTGATGGACACACAGTGAGATGGACACACCGTGTGACGGACACACCGTGTGATGGACACGCCGTGAGATGGGCATGCCATGTTATGGACATGCCGTGTGATGGACATGCCATGTGATGGACACACTGTGTGATGGACATGCTGTGTGATGGACACACTGTGTGATGGACATGCCATGTAATGGACATGCCATGTTATGGACATGCCGTGTGATGGACACACTGTGTGATGGACATGCTGTGTGATGGACACACTGTGTGATGGACATGCCATGTAATGGACATGCCATGTAATGGACATGCCGTGTGATGGACACACTGTGTGATGGACACGCCGTGAGATGGACACACCATGTGATGGACACGCTGTGTGATGGACACACCATGAGACGGACACACCATGTGACGGACACACCGTGAGACGGACACACCATGAGACGGACACACCATGTGACGGACACACCGTGAGACGGACACACCATGTGATGGACACACAGTGAGATGGACACACCATGTGACGGACACACCGTGTGATGGACACGCCGTGAGACGGACACGCCGTGTGATGGACACACCGTGAGATGGACACACCATGAGACGGACACACCATGTGACGGACACACCGTGAGACGGACACACCATGTGATGGACACACCGTGAGACGGAGACACCATGAGACGGACACACCGTGTGATGGACACACCATGTGATGGACACACAGTGAGATGGACACACCATGTGACGGACACACCGTGTGATGGACACTCCGTGAGATGGACACGCCGTGTGATGGACACACCGTGAGATGGACACGCCGTGTGTTCGCCGAACCTTCCTCAACACAGCCGGCCCAGCCCACTGAGCATGTTGGTCCCAGCGGCCCTTCCAGCTGCATCTCTGAGGGCCGCACACCCTCCTCCTGCCCAGCCCAGGGTGTGCCCAATGCAGCCAGCCACACAGGAGTCGGGGCCAGGTGGCAACAGGGACGCTCTGCACTTAGAGCTTCCCTGCCAGTCTAAGGTCACACGTCACCCCCTCTTGGGAGTCAGCGGGCTTCTGGAATGGCAGGAGGAGGGAGCCAGGCCACCTGGGGACACCCCTGACTGGGGCCAAGGACATGGCCTCTCCTGGGGTGAAGCCAGGCTGCAGACTCCGGGCCTGTTCTCGCTCCTGCGCTCACAGGAGCACCGCCTTCCATGGGCGCGGGGACCAGATCACAAACGGAGGTAGGTCATGGTCCCCGGCTTCTGCTCTCCAGGGGCCTCTGGCTGCAAAGGCAGCTGTTACAGAAAATCACCTCCTCAAACGCCTTAGTCCTCTCTGTCATCACGCGCTGGTGGGAAACTGAGCTCAGCAGTGACACCGCAGCGCCCTGGAGCAGCCGGCCGAGTCCCGTCTCTGGGGTTTGTTTGCTTCTGCTGTATACAGATGGCGTCCACTCTCGCCACCCCCTTCCTTCTCCAGCCGCCTGGGTTTCTCTGAGCAGGAGACGGCTGAGCTGTGCTGGCCCAGGGCAGAGGCAGAGTCTCTCTGTGCGGGCACAGGGAGGAATGCTCGGGCCAACGGGATGCACCTCACACGGCTCACCTGAGGGGCTGGTCCTCACGGTCACAGAGGCAAGTGGACGCCCGGTGGCCTCGGTGTAGTGTGAAGTCTTCAAGTCGGAGAACGGGTGTGCAGACTCCAGGCCAAGTCTGAAGTCCTGAGAGCAGGAAAAGACGGCCGCCCTGCACAGGCAGCCAGGGACAGCAAGGACACCCCCCTCCCCTCTTTGTCCTATCCAGGCCCACTCACCCTGGGAGTCCGTCTACCCTCAGTCCCCCAGTTTGAATGGATCTCTTCTGGAGACTGCCTCTTAGACACAACAGAAATAATGTTTAAGTCAGCAGGAGGGCATCCTGTGAGCCCGTCCAGCTGACATGTCAAACTGACCATCACTCTGGGGTCTGCTGCCCCTGGTCCATCTGAGGCCACGTGGGCACCTGCATGCGGCTCTTCCCTAACACAACGTCCATCATTTGCAGCGAGCCAGACCCAGCCAGCAGGACGTCGTTTGCCAACCTGTGGTGCGTGGTGCTGATGCCCTGGTACAGGAGTCCAGTGAGCCCCAGGGCACTGGCGGAGGTATCCGGGGCCTGACCTGGGCTGGTTAAGGGCTTATAGAAGGGTAGGATGAGCCATGCTTGACATGTCCACTCGGCTGGTCTTTGAACGTGGTGCCTGGGCTTTGTGCTGTCAGAGCCACTGCCACATCTGAAACTGCTTCAAAGCACATGTTCCCACAGCCTGTAGGGTGCCAGCGTTCGGGACATTCAAGATGAAGGGTCACAGGTGAGCTGGGTCAGTGTGCAAAGCTAAGAAGCATCTAGAAACACATCAGTACCAATGAAGATCCTGGGTGCAGGAATTCCTCCCCTCCCTCCTGCCTCCTGAAGTGCCCCCGAGCCCCTGTCTACGTCACCATGTTTCTGGTGGCCTCTGGGTCTCGCTGTGCGGGTCATGTTGCGCCCAGCCCAGCCCAGCAGCCCAGGCCTCTGCTGCAAACTGCAAAGTGAGGCTTTCCAAAGGAGCGTTCCCAGCACCACACCCTGGACCTGGCCGCGCCCCTGGGTCACACACCCCTGGACCTGGCCACTCCCACGAGGCTGCGGTGTCAGGAAGAGTCTGTCCCCCTGGTCCCAGGGAAGCACACAAGAGCAGAGCTGGGCAGAAGAGGGGAAGGCAGTCTGCCACGGGCTTGTCCTCACAGGCCACACTGGGCCCCCTCTCTCCTCCCTCTTCTTCCAGCCTTCCTCCTCCGTAAGTCGGGGAGAGCCTGTGTCCACCTCACTTCCAGGCTCGCCGGGCAGGGGAGGGGGGTGGGCGGTGCCCCAGGGAAGCTCCATCACCCCTCCTCTAGCTGACTCTGTACCTGAGCCACAAAAGGGCAGGATGAGCCACGCCTGACATGTCCAAGAGCTAAGCTCACTGAGAGGCAGAGGACGCAGGGGACAGTGGCCAGCAGAGGACAGTGGACGCACTGCCGCAGCCTCAGGCACCTGGTCAGTCATGAGCAGCTTTCCTTCCTCCTACTTCCCACTCGGGGCTGCCCAGGGGAACAGCAGCCCAGGCCACCCAGGATCTTCCCAGGCAGTGACCCCCAGCTGGGCACCCTGACCTCCTCCATGGCGGCCCCTAGCTACAGGAAGCCCTGAGTGGACGGGGCTTGTGCCACCTGGGTGGTCCTCACTGATGGACACATCCTCAAACACTCACTGGCCCTGAGCCCCTCGCCTGTCACCAGGCAGGCCAGTCTCTCCAAAAGAGCCTCAAAGACGCGTTGAGTGAAAGTGCCCGCCACTGAGGGCCTGGCTCCCCACAGGCCTCCTGCGCAGCTGCCCAGCAACGGACCTCAGAGGCCTCCCTCCCAGGCCCACAGCTCGGGGCCAGGCTCGCTGACTCAGGACCTGCTCAGACCCCCGGCCCCGGCCCTCACTGTCCCCACCAGCTCCCACCTGGTCACCTCAGTGACTGGCCACTCCTCGTGGGCCCTCTGTGGCCTGTTGACTTGACCCTCCTCAGCCAGAACGGGAAGCTCAGGCTGTCCCTCCCACGTGGGTGAGTCCACTCACCCTCTCCACGCACACTGCTCTCCTCCTGGCCATCACTAGCCCTTGGCTGGATGGAAGAGGCCCTTCGAGCAGATGCTCAAGCCCAGCAACCCCTGCCTGACCACCTGACCTCTCATTACGGGTGGCCACAGTGACCTCTCTAAAACACAGACCTGGTCCCACTGTCTGAACACCTGCAGTTCCAATGGCGGAGAGAGATGGTGGCTAGCCGACCTCCCAGACCAAAACCATCTCAGTGGGGTCACGCCAGGAGCAGCAACTTGAGGCCACTGGGGTGGAGGGAGAGTGTCCCCTCTCCAGGGTCTGCTGGAAGCCTAGAGAGAACGTCCCAAGTAAGTACAGACCCACAGAAGCTTCGAGATTGGAGGCATCTTGAGGGACAGAGACTGTCACAGCAGAATAAAACACGCGTGAGTCACCAAAAAATGACAACAATCGACTTTACCAGCAGCAGCAACAGATTGGCACCAGGACACCGGAAGGGACAAGTCCACAGTCAGCACAAGTCCACACAACTGTGACCGCCAGGCGAAGGCCATGAGAACCCTGGGAAGGCACCAGCCGGGCAGGGTCAGCAGGCACAGGGCAGCAGGCACATGGGCTCAGCTGCCCAGAGGGATGGCCTCCTCTAGGCAGGAGCCCGACCCCTCGCCACCCCGTAAAAAACCAGGTCCTCCCGCTACACGCTCACGAGGCACACCTGAAGGCACTTTCTAAACGTGGGCCCCACAGGGAGGGAATGCGGTTCAGGACCCGGGGCCACACTCGGGAGGAAGTCCAGCTAGAGACAGGCTCCCGCAGTGTCCAGGAACGTCACCCCACAGCCTTGTGATCGACACGTAATGCAATCGAGTGGGAGACGGGTGTGTGGGCAAGGCCACACGTTGAGAAAATGATTCTGAAAACATTCATGTGAATATGTGAATCGTACCCAGAACAGAAAGGCTTGGCCCTAAGCACTGATAAAGATGCCATTCGCCAAGACACAGCCGCAGTGGCTCTCTGGAAAGTCATCGGATGACAGACTGGAGGTCAATGACAAAGTGTCCAGTTACGTTGGGTTTTTTTAATGGAGTCAATTCAAAGAAAGAGAAAGTCATCCACAAAACTATAGAGAAGTCGGACAGCACGAGGGACCAGCAAGCCGAGGCGTGACTGCACGGGAACACCGGCCAGAGGAGAGGAGAGCGAGCCCAGGAGGTGGCAGAGGGGCACGGGCACAGCCACAGGCCGAGCAGAGGCTGCCACAGCCGTCCGTGGGGCCCCAGCCGGGCATCGATGCTGACCCCTGTAAAGGCTCCTTCCTATCAGGGACGTCACCTGCTCGCCTGCTACGCTGCTAGGCCACCTCCGACCAAAACCCAGAAAGGGCAGTATGAAGGGGAAGAGCAGGGTCTGTGGGGCCCGCCCTCAGGACGGACTGAAAGACACACGCAGCGTGTCAGCAGCAGTCAGCTGCGCCCAGGAGCGTCCACGGCAGGCCCGCAGGCTGAGTGGCTGGCCTTTGGTCTCCAGGTGAGCTGGGGGACGCGCGAGCGGTCTCCACGTCTTACTGTCATGGCACTGATGGCAGCCTGCGTGGCCCTGTGGAGCACGTCCTCCTCTGACGGTCACTGCCTGGCCCTGTGGAGAGCCCCTCCTCTGTCCTGCAGGTCTCTTGTTGCTGTCTGGTTGAGTAGCTCAGAAGCTGTTTTGGTGCTTTTCTTAGCAACAGTTATTTTGAGGAATGAATTTTTAAATCTACTAACACCAGCTTTGCAATAAACAAATCTCCATTTAAACCTTTACTACTTTACAAAGATCAAGAAAAGCTCCCTCTGTCTTCTATTACGTGGAACCCAGAGCATTTCCACCCCCTCTGTCCACAGCTCAGCTATCAGTCCCTCCCTAAGGCCATCGGCAAAGCCAGCCGGTGCCCTTCCCCTATGGAACCTCTAAGTGTCCAGCCAGCGGTGGGCTCGGGGCTGGTCTTGGTATTGGGTCACTACTTCCTGACTCTTCTCCCACTGAGTTGATGTGTGAGTTTAAGAAATGACAGCACGGTGGCATCTGAAGGCTGGATCTGACGGCCCTTGTTCCCGAGGCTCTTGCTGTTGCCCTCACCTGTGACTGCGAGGCCTCTGTGGGGTTCTGAACACACACTGTCCCCTCCCCTCGAACTCAGGGCCAATGCCCCGCCCTTGTGCCTCCTGCACCCCCCACTCCCAGCTCCGGGGACACTGTGTGCAGAAGCTGAGCACAGGGTCAGGTTCCAGGATCTGGCAGGGGCCAGGATAGGGCCACGAGAGCGGGCAGACCCTTTCCTGATTCTCAGATCAGGAAGTCTCAGCCCACGTTACAGCCAGGAGGAAGGTTCCGGAGCCCAAACTGTTCCTGACTGACCGTCCAAGATCAGAGCTGGGCTGACCCAAGAAGGTGCTCCGGGAGTTCATGGGCAGCCAAGAGCCGTCCCCCGCGCAGAGGTGGGAGGAGTCTCAGACACCCCAGGAGGATGCACCCAGAGGCCCTCTGAACACTGCAGCAGCCAGCAGAGGAGTTCAAGGAACCGATGCTGAGGGGCAAACATGGACGGCAGGGCTGGGGTAAGGAGGACCCGGAATCCAAGGCCCTGGGCCAGCACGGGGCACGGAACTGACGTACAGTCAAAGCCATCGCCTCCCAAGTACTGACCGAAAGGTACAAGTACGTCACGTGGTGATTCTAAGGCACAGGAACAGGGCTGCTGAGGGGAAGGGAAGGCTTCGCCTCACCCAGAGTGACCTCCCAGAGGGACAGCAGGCTCGGTGGGAGGACCAGGTGCTGGAAGGAAACCCGCAGCCCCCAGTCTCACCGGGAGCTACTCGGGTTAACTGAGGAGTAGAGAACGTAAGTCTTTACATGCCCAAAGAGTTTAAGACCTTATTACCCCGAAATCTCATCACTACACATAAAATTACGTATTATAAAGATTTTTAAAAATACAAGAAAAAAGTAACATGAAATTAGCTATAGTTTGAGGGACTACATGCAAATCACAGCTTTCTTCTGTGTTTGATCATTTTTCCTGATAACAAACATGTATCATTCTACCACAGGACACTAGCTGTGATTCGATGAGATCATAAAGTGATGTTTACAGTATGATTTGTAACACAGCTGAGTTACGAGAGCCTTCGTAGAACAACCTGGAGAGAGGAGGGAGCAGCGTGGTCAGTACCACGTTCAAATGAAAACCAAAGATACAACAGCGCAGATGTCTCTGGGCTGGAAAAATACAGAACACACCGTGTAGAGGACAAATTGCCCGCCCCTCAAAGAGGAGCTGACCAAACGTAACTGCAGTGGGCACGTGACCCTGTCCCACCAGTCAGAAGGCAAGTCGCGGGCAGGGTCCTGAGCGTCTGAGTGACTTAGACAAGAGTCTGCTCGGCTGATGGAAACGGTCCCTCTCCGTCATGGGGCACTGCTACAGTCATCATGGGACACTCACCAGGATACATCCTGTGCCAATGAGGAGCACTGTGACAGGTCTAGAAGAAAATGATAAGTCACATTATCGATCAATACTTCAAAAACCGTAAATAAGTAGAAATTCACAGCCAAATCCCACCCCTTGAAAACCATGTACACGTGCGTGTGCATACGTGGGTATCCATGGAGTGACTGACAAACACTGGAAACGCCTGATTACAAGAAAGGGCTGTTACCAAAGAAGCAGCTATGACGCCAGCACGTCTTATCACCGCACACGGGACACGTCGAAGCTGCACTCAGAGGAACCCACGCCACAAGCTGTTTGTCTGATCTTTGTGCTAGTCGGCTTTCCGTCACTATAACAAACACCTGAGATAACCAGCTTAGAAAGAGGAAAGGTTTGTTTCCGTGTGTGGTCCGTCACTTGACTCTGCTGCTTTGGGGCCTGTGATGAGGCAGGACGTCATGACGGGAGCACATGGCAGAGCCAAGCCACTCGCCTCAGGGCAGGTAGCAAAGCACGGAGGTAGAGGAAGGGACTGGGGCTCTGTCCCCATCAAGAGCAGCACCCAGAACTAACCCCTTCCCACCCGGCCCCCTCACACACAGGTTCCGTCCTTCCCAGCAGCGCCACGGCCGGATGTCTGTGCCTTGTTGGTGACGACTGTCTGCTCAGTGCTCACCACGTTCCAAGCACAGTACCCAGCACTGAACACACCCAACCGGACACGATTATTTTCTGCATGGCCCCAGGAGACGTTAGACAGCCAGCGTGAATGGGAAGGGCACCCTCCGACCCCGGAGGGGGACACAGAACACATCCCAAGAATCAACAAGATGGAAAAGGAGAAGCGGGGGTGTGGGTAGGAGAATGGGGTCAATTAATCACCCCTCACCGTGCTTCCCTGGTCTCCCACAGGACACACAGGTATGGAGATCGAGGGACACACGCGGTGTGGAACGCCTCACCAACAGCGTTTGGAGAGGAGCAGCTCAGAGCAGCAGCTCTCGTGGGACGGCTGCCAGCATGGGTCTGAGCAGAGTCTTCTGGGGGTCTGAGGCTCAGGAAACCCCCCGCCGCTGAGGGCCGAGCAGCAGGAACGAAGGCAGGCGTGGGCCCATCTCCCCTCAAGACTGACAGCCAGTCGGGCACCAGACTGGAGGCCAGAGGGGCTTCCCAGCCCTGTCCACCTGCCGTCCCCCAAGGCAGCCCTGAGCACACCTGGCCCTCCCCTGGAGGAGAGGCGGAAGAGAGGAGACCAGGAGCCATCGATTAACAAGTGATCTGGACAATACTGTCCCCACACCCACCCACCCGCCACAAACTCCTTCCCCTGGGACCGTGAGCAGGGGGGATCAGTCCAGGGCCAGGAACTGGAGCCTGGTGACAAGCTGTCCTCTCTCGAGGGACTTGGATACAAGAGGGGAGACATCTGTCCACAAAGCTGTCTCTTGAAGATGGCATTAACAGAAAGTCATCCCAAGTCTTAGAATAGCATAGAACCCCTGTGCCCCAGTAGGAAATAGCAATTAATACAAAACAGAAATGTTCACAGTTCATTCTGAACCAAGCACCATCCCTTCTCCAATCCCCTGTGAGCACACATGCCTGACCCCGCCGCCCGGAGCTGGGGAGGCAGACCAGTGGTCCACGCCGGAAAACACTGTCACCGAGGAGACCGTGCCAGGAACGCACGACAGGAAATCTGGGGTATAAATCACGACGATCGGGGAAGGGATGAAAACCATAGGATCATCTCACTCGATGCCCGAAAGGCTCGTGATGGGATTCAGCCCGCGTCCTTCACCTCACACACGCACACACCCAGCCCGGCACTGCCCGCCAGCGGGGAGACCCCATCTCACTCCTGGTCACACTGCTGCTGAGAATAGGGTGTCCAGTATGGCCACGTTGAGAAGGGGAAGACAGAGCTGGGCAGAGCCAGCGTGAGGGAGCAGGGGGCGCGGCAGGAGCCCCCAGGCTCTCCCAATGAGAGCCTGCGGAAGGAGGGCCGGGGCGGGCGGCCACGCAGAGCGCGTGGATCCCAGGCGGACCCCGAGCTCTCCTCTGTCCACCTCGGTCCTGAACCCTGCAGCAACACACTCTAGGATGGACACCATCATGTATCCACAATCAGGATGCCACTAGGGTGGCCGCATTTCCACCTGCTTGACCTGCAGCTTCACCAACAGGCTCTCGCCCCTTCGTGTCACTGCTGTTCCCTTTCCTGTTACGAAACCCTGCGGCTAAGTATAAGGAGAGATCCATTTAGCTCCTGGTTCTGGAGGCTCCGAGCGCGGCTCCCGACTACCCAGCCCCGGGAGCTCCCTGGGCTCTGCCACGTCTCCACGGACGGACGGCATCTCGGTGGGAGTGGGCGGGGAGCTCAAGGAGCAGACAGGAAGTGGGGTCCAGTCCTGCTCTTTTGTGGCAGCCCCTCACAGAGGTGCGAGCTGCGATCTCAGAAGACCCAGGCCAACCCTTCCAAGGAAGGCACCCCAACACCCCCTGACCTCCCGCGACCCCACCTTGTAAAGGTCACGCTGACCCCCGACGTCCCTGCTGAAGATCAGGCCTCCACACCTGAACCCTGGGACAGGCTGGAGCCACATCCTGACATGGCAGAGGGCAGGCCCGAGTCCTGACCCCCACAGCAGAACCACGCCGCAGGGGGCCCCAGAAAGGACCCAGCAACCACAAGTGCCGTCCACCTCATGTGAGCCCAGCCACAGCCTGCAGAGCAGGACGGCTCAGCTGCCCGCTGGGAGCAAAGCCCGCCCCCGTCACCCCCACCCCAAGACCTGGAGACAAGCCTCGTCACAGGAGGAGCAGACAGACACGCTGCCGCAGCACGCTCCCTGGATACAGGGACAGAAGGACGAGGGTCAGACCAGGCCCTGCCCCACTTCCGGGTCCTCGGACTGCAGTGTGGCGATGGCCTGGGCTGTGGTGGCAGAAGCTCTAGGAAGACGTTGATACCCGGCCAAACCAGCAGAGGTGTCGAGATACGCTGCCATTCAGTCTGTGAGGTGAGAAGGACAAGACTTTACCACTCGACCATGGCCCATGGCCCAATTCACAAGGAAACACCAGAGCCACTTCCGTTTCAATAAAAAGCAGAACGAAGCTACCTCTGCTGTCATTACTAAAGACTTCTGGAATTGCTAATCAATGCAGTTAGGAAACAAAATAGGAGATGATCTGCTGGAAAGAAGACATCAGTTAGGATTCGCAAAAGATAAGACATTTATAGCTGGAAAATCATGAAAATCAAAGTTCAGCCACTGCCAAGACCTTCCTTCCCGCACCCTGAGGCCTGAGGACTTCCAGAGGGTGACCCACTGCATTCCCAGGGGTCAGAGAATCGGCACAGATGCAGGAGGAGAGAGAACGGAAGGTGTCCGCGGGCCCCCTCCTCTTGCATGTCGGATGTCCCCCACCCCGAGAAAAGGGACAGAGGGGATTAGGATTCTTATAGCAGATGAATTGTCAAAAGAAAGAATATCATCTTCTACTTGAAAAAGAAATTTACATCTGCAGCAAGAAAGCAAGACTGTTGAGGCAGAAAAGCAGCATTCCCCACTTGATCACCTCTAGGACGGAGGTGGCAGGTCCCCCAGTGTGCCCAGAGCAGGCAAGATGGCGCCTGTCAGAGAGAGAAGAGAGGGAGGAGCGGCCACGGGGGCCGAGCCAGCAGGAGGCAGGGAGGAAGAGCCTTTGCATGCTGGTCACGGGCAGCCACGTCCTCTGTATGCCAAGTGGCATGGCCACAGGGAAGCCCCCTCAGCTGAGACATGCCACCAGAGGCTCCAGATCTCGCATGTCCCATGAGGCCAGTGGCCTCCAGAGGGGGGAGTGGGCCCTGGGGCTGTGGCTTTGCAGGGAGGGTCAGAGGATGAGCACGGGGGCAGATGCAGAGGGTCTCCAGTTTGCAGCAGCAGGGCGGGTCCCAGGCAGCAAGAGGCAAAGGCACAAAAACCAACAGCATGATGCAGGACAAGCCAACCAGGCACACCCACAGCCTTCAGAAGCTCACCAGCAGTGCCGCGGGAGGACTGGCCAGGGAGCAGCGGTCACTCCACAGCAGGGCTGCAAGGCCCAGGGGAAGACTCCCCTTGCTCCAGCCCCCATGCCAACTCAGAGGCCTGAGGGCAAGGGTGCCCATGTTCTAAGGACGGGCATCGGAGTCGTCCAAAGAGAATCTGGGAGACTGTTGCAATTATTGCCAAGGTCATTACGGCTTCTCTGCCACCAGCGCAGCACTGAGGGAGTGGGACTGAGCAGGAACCACACAAGTTCACACAGAATGTGTCTTGTGGATTGTTCATTTGGATGATACTCTAAAAAAAGTAATCCAAACCATTCCCAGGACAGATACACTGCAGCCAGGTAATGTCACATGACATCGGTACCCATGTTTGTCCATGTGTTAAGGTTACACTAGGCACTAAGAACTCATCATTGTAGGCAACAAAAATAAAAAGGAAACTTAATATTTATGCATTTATTCATAGATTTGTGATTTTATTCATTAACAAATATTTCCCAAACATCAGATTGGCAACTAAGTGCTTGAATTCAACAATAGTGAGATGGATGGATGGATGGATGGGTGAATGGGTGGATGGATAGATAGATGAATGGATGGGTGGGTGGGTGGATGGATGGGTGGATGGATGGGTGGGTGGATGGATGGATGGATAGATAGATGAATGGATGGATGGGTGGGTGGGTGGATGGATGGATGGATGGATGGGTGGATGGATGGGTGGGTGGATGGATGGATGGGTGGGTGGGTGGATGGATGGATGGGTGGATGGATGAATGGGTGGGTGGATGGATGGGTGGGTGGATGGATGGATGGATGGGTGGATGGATGGGTGGATGTATGGATGGATGGATGGGTGGATGGATGGGTGGGTGGATGGATGGATGTACACACAGATGAAGGGATAATTCGATGTAATTAAATAATGGAAATTTGAGGTATACAGGTAGACCATGTTAGGTTTTGATAAGTGAATGTAAAATTTGAATAGAATAGACTGGCAGGATTGCCAATGCAGAGGTTGAGGGTATTTTCCTCATTTCACATCAGGTGTTTCACAGGAGCTGGTCGGGTAGGACCACTGTGATAAAGCAGCATTGAGCAGGGACCACAGCACGAGACGGAGTGAGCTGAGGAGGTCTACGGGGTGTCGAGCAAACGAGGGCTGTGGATCAGCAGCACCTGCTGCAGTCTGGGTAGGCACAAAATCATGAGCCACTCACAGCCTTGTAGATTCAAACAGCAATTCTTTATTCCCAAACTCTCACCGGCACTCTACACGCATGTTCTGGGGAAAGTCCACCGGCACTCTACACGCACGTTCTGGGAAAATCCACCGGCACTCTACACGCACGTTCTGGGACAATCCACACCTCCACTGGGCTCTGCATCCCAAATACTCTCTGAATCCCGCGAGAACTCAACGGGAACTCAAGGAGCGGGCGGGCACCTGAGGCAGCAGGATATGCCCTATTCCCAGCAGGGTCCACCTTGAACCTGGAACCGCCCTAAACCCAAGGAACGGGATACTCCCTAATCTCAGCAGGATACACCCTAAACCTGGATCCATCCTAATCCAGCAGGATCCTCCCTAAACCCAGATCCACCCTGGTCCTTGAGCAGGGTCACC
The DNA here is from genome assembly GCF_052094955.1 of Ictidomys tridecemlineatus. Classification (NCBI taxonomy): domain Eukaryota; kingdom Metazoa; phylum Chordata; class Mammalia; order Rodentia; family Sciuridae; genus Ictidomys; species Ictidomys tridecemlineatus. The sequence continues at coordinate 196,499,132 of NC_135483.1, read as the reverse complement.
TTTCTCAAACATACATGCAATGTCACTGCAAATGACCTGGATCCAAGGCAAGCTGATTTCCACAATGGAGAGGCCTTCCTCTAAGCAACATGGGGTAGGCTGATAAGGAAATTTCCATGCGTCATTCCTACTTGGCTATGGCTCTCAGCATCTCCCCCCTTCTGATTAATTAAACAACAAGCAATGTGGCTTAGGGACCGTGCCTGGTAGGTTGTTCAATTCAACATATGGTTCTTACCCGTCATGGGATGAACTGACCTCTAGGCATCAGCCTCCTGTCTTAGGTTGATACGACTGCAATTGGATCATTCCCATCACTGACTACGGGTCCAGCATACAGCCATGCTTGTGGATAGGCCTATGCACCAGTGGGGAGGTGAGGTTCATTGCCTCACCTCTGTTGGCCCCCAAATTTTAGACCATCACTAGCAGAAGGGAGGAGGATACAGAAATGCCATGACACCAAGCCAATTGACGGCTCCTTTGGAAAAATTGCATCACTGGTGACACCATCAGCAAAGATATGCCAGCACTACCACAATTCGCTGCACCAAACGATAGTTCACAATGCATACAAGTGATACGTAGTCCAGGCAAGTTCTGCAAGCAGTTCAAAGCAGAGGAGTCTATCAATATGTCCATTTCCTCCCAAAGTAAATTGACTCCTTGATTGAGCATTACTTGTTGAGTTATATTCATTGATGCATCAGTTTATACAGTTTACTGTGATAGCTATCATAGAAGCTGTAGTTTGGTTTTATCTTTGTCTTCACCAGCACTGGGATGAAGATAGGAATTCTGGCAATGATGCTAAAGAGACATTATCCTGAACAGAATTATTAAATATAATGAAAAGGAAAGGTGAAATAAAATAAAAAAAATTCGGATCCATTTTTTCATGAGCGCTCCTCATATATGAAATATGGACATACGTACATACAGACATACAACACAAAACACAAGAGTGCACACAAACATACAACACATAAGACAATAGTAAAGGCCTTGTAGCTTTACCTAGGTAAAATTTCCATTGCAATGTTTAAAAATTCCACAGTCAAAAAATAAAACTGATCAGAAAAACATTAACCTAGGTTTGTATGAACTCAAAAATAAAATAGAACTTTATGATGTGGGAAAAGTCAATAATAAAATAGATATTGAAAAAAAGCATCCTGGTTAATCACTGTCACATATGTAAGAATAGACAAGCTGGAGCTCTGGATATCAGCTGTTATGGATTTGAGTCAAATCATCTTCTTTTTGGTCTGTAGAAATCGCTTTGGTTAGTCTCTCTGGAATCCAAATGGGCTGCTGTTCTCCCTGTGGAAACACACAAACAGAACCCCGACTCCAGACAATCACTGGGTCAGGACCTTTCCATTGTCCTCTTAGAATATCTTTCCAAAGTACCTTGGGCTTATGTACATTTTTTGGATACATATGTCTTTCTGCAGCACTAAGCCCTGATGAATCCAAATTTAAAAAGTTTAGAGTAAAAAGGGTTATTTTAAGTTTATCCTTGGGGGATATATACCCCTTTCCAATTCCCTATTTTTGTTTTAATAAGTACATTTTAATAGTTTGATGAGCTCTTTCAACTATTCCTTGTCGCTGTGGATTGTATGGGATTCCTGTTATATGAGTAATGCCAAATGATGAGCAAAATTGTTTAAAAGAGGTAGAAGTATAACCAGGACCGTTATCTGTTTTTAACTGTTTTGGAACGCCCACAGTGGCAAAATTTTGTAAGCAATGAGCTATAACATCTTTAGTTTTTTCTCCGGCATGAAGTGAGCCCATCAAAAATCCGGAAGAAGTTATCAACTGTAACATGCAAATATTTTAATTTTCCAAATTCTGGAAAGTGTGTGACGTCCATCTGCCAAATATGGTTAGGTATCAGTCCTCTAGGATTGACTCCAAGATTAACTTGTGGTAAAAAGGTCACACAATTTTGACATTGTTTTATTATTTGTCTAGCTTGTTCCTTAGTTATTTTAAAATGCTTTTGTAAAGTATTAGCATTGACATGGAACCTTTTATGAAAATTTGTAGCTTCTTCTAGTGTAGAGAAAATATGTATGTCATGTGTAGTTTTATCTGCTAAATCATTGCCCAAACTAAGGGCTCCAGGCAATCCTGTATGTGCCCTGATATGTCCTATAAAGAATGGATCTTTTCTGTCCCAGATTAGACTTTGTATAGTGGAAAACAAAAGAAAACAGTAGAGGAAGGAGAAATCCTACCAGCATCTTCAAGGGATACTATAAATTAACTATATACTGACTATCAGAAAATAAATTAAATACAGAATCTTTAAACATCACAAAAGCTTGTAATACTGCATTAAGCTCTACCTTTTGAGCTGATTGTTTGGGTACTAAAAATGTAAAAGTTTGATCAGGGGTAACTACTGCTGCTGTACCATTATTTGACCCATCAGTGAATATATTTGGAGCATTCATGATAGGGGTTTTCTTGTCATTTTTGGAAAAACTACAGGATGCAAAGACCAAAAAGACAACAAAGGATTAGATGGTAAGTGATTATCAAATGAAACATTAGTTTTGCACATGATTATTGCCCAAGTATTTAACTCATTAGCTAACTCATCAATTTGATCCATAGTATATGGAGTAATAATATTATTGGGAGAAATCCCAAACACTCCCTTTGCTGCTCTTATTCCTTTGAGTATTAATTGTCCTACAGCCTCAGGATACCTAGGAAGAATAGTGTTAGGAGAATAAGATAAATGTATCCACAATAATGGACCTTCTTGCCAAAATACTCCTGTAGGAATATTTTTTGTTGGTAGTACAATAAATAATAAAGGCAAACTTATATCAATTCTATCCAAATGCATATTTTCCATATAAGTTTCAATGATTTTTAATGCCTTTCTTGCTTCAGGCGTTAACATGCGGGGTGAATTTGGATCTGATGGTCCTTTTAGGATATCAAATAAAGGTCCCAACTCTCCTGTTGGTATGCCTAGATAAGGCCTTATCCAATTTATGTCTCCCAATAATTTTTGAAAGTCGTTAAGTGATTTGAGTTGATCTACTCGTATTTGAATTTTTGGTGGACGGACCATGGTTGAGGATAATAGAACTCCTAAATAATTAATTGGAAAATTTAACTGTACTTTATCTATTGCTATCTCTAGATTATAATTTTTTAATAAGTTTGTAAGTGTGGCATAACATTCTAGCAATGTGTTTTTATCTTTATGTGCTAATAATACATCATCCATATAGTGAAATATTTTTAGTTCAGGATTTTGATTTCTAAGTGGCTGGATTGCTTTGTTAACATAGATTTGACACATAGTTGGGCTGTTAGCCATCCCTTGAGGGAGTACTTTCCATTCATGTCTCTGATCAGGACCTTCATGATTTAGTGCAGGAATAGTAAATGCAAAACGTGGACTATCCTCGGGATGAATTGGAATTGAAAAAAAAATCTTTAATATCTATAGCTAAAACATACCAGGTTTTGGCAAAGCAAACAATTGAGGAATCCCTGATTGAGCAGGTCCCATAATAACCATCTCATTATTAATGGCTCTTAACTCTTGCAATAATCTCCATTTACCAGATTTCTTTTTGATGACAAAAATGGGAGTATTATGGGGAGATACGGAAGGTTGTATATGTCCCTCTGCTAATTGTTGTTTGACCAGGTCATGGGCTGCTTGTATCTTTTCTTTAGTCAGGGGCCACTGAGGAACCCATACTGGTCTTTCTGATTTCCATGTAATTTTTATTGTCTCAGTGGCCCTTTCTGAAAATTCAACCCATGTCTGTCTGTTCCTTGATCTATTTTATTGGTGCTGCTATACCTTGTTCTTGTTCTCCTAATATTTTTTCTTTCCTAAAACCTTGTCTAGCCCTAGTAGTAGGCACATTAGGATTGATGTTATTTGTTAATGTCAAACCTAATTGATCTAGGACATCTCGTCCCCATAAATTTACGGGAAGATGATCCAATACATATGGCTGTATAGTTCCTTCACATCCTTCAGGATCCTTCCAATCTAATACCATTGCACTTCTATGGGGATTAGTTACCACTTGTAGGCCTCGAAGCATTTGAGTGGCTTGTTGTAATGGCCAATGTTTTGGCCATTCTTGACGAGAGATGATGCTAAGGTCTGCACCTGTATCCAGTAGCCCATTAAATTCATGTTCTTAAATATTTAGTTTTAGCATGGGGCGAGAATCTAAATTTAAAGAAAGCATAGCCCAATCTTCACCTGTGGAGCCTAATCCCTTGGAACCTCTTTCTACACTACAACTAGAAAATTTATCATGCAGGCTGGGTATTATTAACAACTATGCTATTCTATCTCCTGGTGAAATTACTGATATACCTCTTGGAGAACTAGCTATAATTTTTATTTCACCTTCATAATCAGGATCAATTACCCCAGGACTTATGATAAGTCCTTTTAGTGTAGATGAACTATGTCCCAATAATAAGCCTTCTGTTCCTTTGGGAAGAGGTCCTTTTACCCCTGTGGGAATGATTTGAACTTCCATCTCTGGAGTTAGTACTGCTCTGGCGGAGGCACAGATGTCCAACCCTGCCCTCCCTTGGGTTTGTTTGATGAGGGATCTAATGGACAATGTGTCCTGGGCACTACCCTGATGGGGTTGCTGGGTTCCTCCATTGCCCCGTATATTTGTGGTTGTGGGCCCCGGAGCATTGGGCCCCCAGTTCGTTTTTGGCAATGGAGCCTGATGCCTTTCTCCATGATATCATGGGTAAATACCTGGTCCTTGTCCATTTTTTGATAACGGAGTACCCTCTATGGTGGTTTGAGAACAGCATTCATTAGCCCAATGTCTTCCTCTATGGCATCGTGGGCAAATACCCGGTATTCTATTCCTTTGATACCTAGTTTTTTTAAACCCTTTTCCTATGGGGCAATTCCTTTTAAAATGCCCTGTTTGTTCACAATTGTAGCATGTTTTTGGCCTGGCATCTAAAGCCTGTTGTACTGCAGCTGCCACAATTTGCCCTTGTTCATTAATGTCTCTGGTGTCTAAAGCCTGTTGTACTGCAGCTGCCAAGACTTGCCCTTGTTCATTAATGTCTCTACATAACTTAATATATGTGTTTAAATCTTCATGTCTCCATGGTCTAATAACCTCTCTGCAGCAACGATTTTCTTGGTCATAAGCCAGTTGTTTTATTAATGGCATTGCTTGTTCTATATCCCCAAAAATTCTGGTAGCTGTTTGAATAAGGCTATCTACAAATTCAGCGTAAGGTTCATTAGTTCTCTGTATTACCTTAGATAGCTGACCTTGTAAATCTCCATGTCCTTGTAAAGTCTTCCATGCCCTAAGTGCGTCTGCAGCAATTTGTGCATATATAGCAGGATCATATTCAATTTGTTGCCATTGATCCTCATAAGGTCCTTTTCCTAACAACATATCTAGATTTCTTTGAGGGTAACCAGCTGCTGCATTTCACCTAGCTGTCTCCATGCAAAATTCCTCATTGGCAACCTTCCATAACAAATATTGTCCTCCATTTAGCACAGCTTTACACATGCTAGCCCAATCTGCTGGCGTCCTGTCCAAGTTGGTAATGGACTCGACCATGCTTACAGTGAAGGGTGCTTGGGGACCATAGGTTGTTACAGCCTCCTTTAACTGCTTCACTGTTTTGAAATCTAAAGCACGGTGAATTCGCTGCCCTCCTACCTGTTCAAGTACAGGGCATGCAAATCTTTGAGGTCCTGACTCAGGATCCCATTTATCAACTTCGGGGGTTGAAGGCCACTCAGCTGTCTCCATAGGTGGAGCTGTTGTTTGAATTATGCCCTTTGGTGATAGAATGGAGTTAGTAGCAGTCTCCTATTGTAGCCTTTTTCCTAATAGCCCCTTTTCCTTTAAATTTTCTTCCTCTGTCTGACTAGCTCGAGAGAACTTCTCTTTTGCTTGATCTAAAATGTCTTTCTCCATGGTCTGAATCTCTAACAATTTACTTAACACTCTTTCAGTTTGTTTTTTACTAATTTCTAATCTACTATAAAGATAACGCAACCCAATAAGATAACACAAAACAAAACCAAAACTGAATGAAACAAAAACGGAATAAAAAATTGTTGTATCAATTTTCTCTTCCTCGGGGCCAACAAACTTCAAACCTTGAGCCAACCATTTTTCCCAGTTTGCCTGAGAAATTTCTAGGGATAGGCAGCTTGAAACAAAAACAAAATAAATCAAAACAAGAACACATTGTTTTTTGAAATGGTCACCCATTTTTTTTGCTCTCCTTTAGGAGTGAGCAAATTCACTTACCTCCAAGTTTCAGACGTTCCATGTACGGACCACCAAATGCCGCAGTCTGGCTGGGCACAAAATCACGAGCCACTCACAGCCTTGTAGATTCAAACAGCAATTCTTTATTCCCGAACTCACACCCGCACTCTATACGCACGTTCTGGGACAATCCACACCTCCACTGGGCTCTGCATCCCAAAATACTCTCTGAATCCCAGGAGAACTTAACGGGAACTCAACGAGCGGGCGGGCACCTGAGGCAGAGGGATATGCCCTATTCCCAGCAGGGTCCACCTTGAACCTGGAACCACCCTAAACCCAAGGAGCAGGGTACTCCCTAATCCCAGCAGGATACACCCTACACCTGGACCCACCCTGGTCCTTGAGCAGGGTCACCTTTCTCAAACATACATGCAATGTCACTGCAAATGACCTGGGTCCCAGGCAAGCCCATGTCCACACTGGAGAGTCCTCCCTCTAAGCAACATGGGGTAGGCTGACAAGGAAATTGCCATGCGTCGTTCCTATTTGACAATGGCTCTCAGCAAGCACCCAGAGCAGTCCTGTGGCAGCACCCTCCACGGGGGAGCTCCAGGGCCCGGGCCAGAGGCAGGGGTGGGTAACTGCCTCGGAACCTGGGGTCCTAGCAGGGACCACAGCATGAGAGTGTTGACATGCGACCGGAAGAAGAGTCCTAACCCTTGGGCCACAGAGCTCTGAAGCCACACAATCACAGACGTGCCAGTCCCCACCTGCTGGGACTGGGACAAGGACACAGTGACAACATGATGTGACAAGACCTGGGCAGGCACTGACCGTGGCTGGGGGCCTTTGAATAAATGTCTTCTGACATTTCTGCAGTGAACATGGTGAACATAACTCTGTAGCAGGAAGAAGCCATTTGCTCATTTTCTTATGAGATTAATGCGGGGGTCTGAGAGCAGACGGCTGACATGAGGTGAGGCTCCGTGGGGCCGGAGCATGGGGCCCAGGTGAGCTTGGGCCCAACCTTCCCACGGTCAGGTCAGCTCGACCTCAGGACCTCAGGCCAGACGTGTTAGACCAGCACAGGCTTCGGGGCCCATACCTGCCCTTGGTGGCCCTGGGGTCCTTGATCTGGGGCCCCGAGCAGGCCTGGCGTGCTCTGCCTTCCACCCTGGCCGGGCGGTGAGCTGGAGCGAGGGGCAGCTGTCCTGGCAGAGGGCAGGCGTGGGGTGGGGTGACCCTGAAGTCGGGCTCTCTGGGGTTGGCAGGTGGCTGGCAGCTCAGCCTGAGCCTCTCCGTACGTGGGTGGCTGGGCGTGGCGTCCCCCACGCAGTCTGCTTCAGGCCCACCAAGCCCACCCCCTCCATGTGTGCCCTGGGCAGACTTTGCTTTTCTCCCGTTGCTTTGGCCTCCTGGTTTGCAGCTATAGAAACGAAGTGGCCACCACTTCCCCTTGTTGGTCCTCTGGACCAAGTTACATCTCCGTGTATGTAGACCTGTGTCCTGAACGTGGTAGAGCCTCCCCAGGCTGCCTGGCCTGCAGGAGTTCTGTCACTAGAATTTAACCATGGGCTCACTTTTATTAATGAGTTGGTGGTAGTTCTCTGTTCTTGGTTTTTCCAGTGCTAGGACTGAATCCACGGCCTCCTGCGTGTTAGGCACTTGCTCCACCCCTGAGCTGCAACCCCAGTGCTTTCTGATTTCTTTTCATTTTGAAACAGGGTCTTGTTAAGTTGCTGAGGCTGGCCTCAACTTTCAATCCTCCTGCTTCAGCCTCCTAAGTCACTGAGACTCCAGGTGTGTGCCCCCACGCCTGGCTCTACTTACTTTTAAATCAGTTTTAGTAATTTTTACTTTTCTAAGAGATTCACAAGTTTGTTGTAAATTTTCATGGTTATCTGTGGTAACTTCCTATTTTCAAACTCATTTTGTATTCCCGTCAGAGGGTTTGTTTATGCACAGCCTACCCCACGTCGCCCACCTCTCGTCACTGATCAATGTAACCAGGAAACTTTCTGGGCTGCTCTGTCCCTGAGGACCAGCTTTGGGTTCCTCATTCATTTCATTTGTTCCCTTTCCTCTCCTTTAGAGTTTACCATGTTATTCTTTAAATTTCTATTAGATCAACAATTAATTACCAGTCTTTTTTTCCTCTAATAAATAAATACACCTAAGACTATAAATTTTGTCCCACACTCTACTTTAACAGCAGCCCACAAGTTCAGAAGTGTCATTTTCATTAACAATCCGTTGTTAACAATATCCTTATCTCTGTTTTGATTCATTCTTTGAATCACGACTTAGGTGTTAGTCAGCATTCTGTTACTGTAACAAATACCTGAGATAATCAACTTGTAAAGAGAAAAGGTTATTTTGCCCCCAATTTTGGAGGTTTCAGAGCATGGTCAGTTGGCTCATTGCTTTAAGCCTGTGGTGAGGGAGCACATCATGGCGGGAGCATGGGGTGACCAAAGCCACTCACTTGCTGGCCAGGATGCAAAGGAGAGAAGGGGAGGAGCCGGGTGCTTCACACCCCTGGCAGGCACGCCCCCACCACCCGAGCCCTCCTGCGAGGCCACACCTTGGTGTTCCCAACACCTCCCGACAGCACCTAGCAGGGACCGGGTCGTCAACACAAGGCCCCAACTGCAGCAACCAGTGTGCAGCTGCGCCTTTGCACGCCTGCCGTGTGTGTGTGTGTGTGTGTGTGTGTGTGTGTGTGTGTGTGCGCGCGCACGCGCGCACACACGCTCTCCTGTTGGCAGCTGTTCTGCGGGCTCTGAGCTCCCCGTCTTCCTAGGTTTTCTTCTCTCCCCAGTTACCCCGGCAGGTGCTGGCCGACGGCAGGTGCTGGCCGACGACGGCAGGCACGGCAGATCCAGGACACCCGTCTGTGATGCAGTGGGACCGCTGCATGTCCCCTCCTCCTCCGAGTCCTCCCCACGGCTGCTTCGCACTGTGGCTGCAGGGTTTAGACCACATGGCTCACAAAATCCAAAGGATTCACCATCCATCCAATTATGGAGAATGTTTGCTGGCCTTGTTCTATAGGATCAGTTTCTTTTTTTAATTTTCTTCTACTATTTTGAAAATTATCAATCTACGTCGGCACCCTAAGTCGCCATGACTTAAATTCTAACTTGTAGTCAGCAGGACAAACTCTAAAGTCGGCCCATGTGGTCATTTAACGACTCGGGGTCCTTGGACTGTTCTCCTCCCAGCGGGGGAGTCCTACTCACTGCCTCGGCTCCAGCAGGCTGCCAGGCACTTCAGGTGTCACCGAGGTCACTGTTGTGGCTCCCGCTGGCCCCACCCACACGCTTGCAGACCTGTCCTGGGCCATGGCCGCACAGCCCTAGAGGCCCTCTGGGGAGGGTGCGCAGGTGATGAGCAACCCCCCTTCTGCGGTGAGGGCCATCGAGGTGGGGACCCCACGGCAGCAAGCCGACTGGCTCCCACGGAGGCGGTCTTGTTGCTGGCTCCCAGGGCTGTCCTGTCTCCCGTGTTCTCACGGAGCCTGTGCCATGTGTCGATGGGACTATTTTCCCCCTGAATCAGAGAATTCAGGACTTTCCCCAGTTTCAGAAAATCCCCACCCCCTTCCTGCTGCCCACTCTCTTCCCTCCTCTCGGCTGGACCTTCTCGTCCTCCGCTCCCCACCTCCAGCCCTGCTTCCCGGGGTCCCTCTCTCTATTCTGTCTGTCCCCAGGGAGTGTCCCCTTCTCTGACCCCTTCCCCTGTGCCCCTCTGCTCTCTGGCTCACCAGGAGGCCCCGTGTCTGTGGAGGCTCCTGGAGTTGTTCTCCTTCTTCATCCCCCATCCGACTTCCCCCTGGGTCTCTGACCTACCTACTTACCGTCCCCTCCTGAGAGGGATCCGACCCACCGTCTGAACATCTTACTTCCTGACTTGGTCCCTGGGGTCTCCTCCTCCCCGAGGGGGTCTAAGGGAATCCCCAGTGTCTTCACCTGCCGCGTTCTCCCAGGTACCGCCACCCGGGCGGGGTTCATCTCAGCTCCTCTCTCACTGGCGACTTCAGGCCACTCGGATAGTATGAACTCAAACCCAGATAGACTATGAGGTCAGCTCTGGGTGCAGGTTCCAAAGACAACCATGTCTCTCTGCGCATAAACAGACCCGGCTGGCAGCTGCCTGTCCTCTCCCTGTACCGGGGGCTGGTGCTAGCGCTGCCGTTTCCTAACCCACCGCAGGGTGACTCGTGCAATCATCTCCATTCTCACGTCCAATCTCTTATGAGCTCAGAGATCCACTTCCTGTTTCTGCATGACCATCAGATTCAAAAAGCTCATTAGTTAAAAAGACACAGTGACCTCAGCCCGCCCCTGCCACCCACGCCTGCCCCCAGTGCAGACAGCTTCACCTCCCATACACGGCTGGGTTCTGCTTCCTCTTTGATTTGGGCCCTTGCAGGAGATGGACCACATGTTTTCACGAGTGGTGTTTATTATACTTGTAATATTTTATCCAAAATTCCTAGGCATTTTGAAAAAGATGCTTTTCAGGTTATCTGACTCATCGGATTGTTGGAAACAGAATGTAAAATGTGCACTCACACCGACCACTGTAGACGTGATGGGCTTATGTATCCTACACCCTAGAGCCAGCTCAGATACCTACACCAATGCATCCCTGGCTCATTCATGAAGACACGTGGCGTGGCAAGGGCCTTCGCAGGGTCCCCAGGCCTCTGCCACGCAGCCGTGCCACGGAGGTCTCCCTATGCTTTTAATTTCTGGAAAGGAGACGGGACGTGTGTGGGAGAAGTCGCCTGCTTCCATGAGCCTCGGAGGGACACGGAGCTGCCAGGAGGTAGGGCTCTCCCACCTTTCACAAAGCCAGGTTCTGTTCTGGTTTGTTTTTGTTCTTTCTTGATACTTCCAAAACACCCGAGATGCGTGCCTGTTGGAATACCGTCTCCTAAGCAGAGGTCTTTCCCATGCCATGGTCGTAAGGCGGAGTTTTAAATCAGCCAGAATGCTTCTGACAGCTCAAAAACACTTTCATGCCATCAATGAAACACAGTTTAGCATCCACATTAAACGAGGCTCTGGGGACTCAGCCAATGACTCCCTGGCCAACTGGGGGCAGCAGGTCAGAACTGACTATTGTGAGGGGAAAACATTCTCGGTCCGCTACACACACAGCGCCACAGCTGTCACTGCGCCAGCCTGACACAGCCTTGAGGAGCACAAGTCACAGCCAAACAGCCCTGATGTCCCGTCCTAAGAGGGCAGTTGTGCACCTTCCCGGAGATACCAGCCAAGGGCCAGTTCCCAGAGCTCAGAGGTCACGCACAGGGAGCAACAAGGGGTCCGGGCATGGAGAGATGGATCCCAGAGGGAGGCGTGGGGCATTGGACACCACCCAGTCCTGGGCCACATGCTGGGGCAGGAGCTGCTGTGGGGGCCCTGCGACTCAGCTGCTCCGGGGGGTGGCCGGGGCCACTGGCTCCTGCAGCCCTCCATCTGCTCTGCTCTTGGCCAGAACGGTTTTCACCGTCCCACAAACTCAGTGTCACCAAACCCCTGGGTGATGCCCTGAGGTGGCTCCTTGAGGAGAAGGAGCCAAGGCCAGCTTCAGAACAGAGGTCACTGCTGAGCCTTGGCTTCCCGCCTCTCAGCCCTCAGACAGACGTGCAGAGCTCTGCCCTCCTCACTGGCCTGCGAGAGGGGCTGATCCAGAGACCCACAGAGCGGACCAGGCCCGGGTGCAAGACTAAGGGGCCAGCGAAGACCAGTGAGCTGGGGAGCAGCCGCAGGTCTGCAGACGGTGAGGTCAGCGCCGTGAGGGCCAGACCCAGGAGGTTCCTAGGACGGCCGTGGCTGCAGGCTGGTGTCCCGGGACATCAGCTACAGGGCGCCACGCTGCACACCGGGGCGGTGGGCAGGCTCTGGGCCGGGAGGTGGAGAAGCCGGAGCAAGCGCTAGGGGCACCTGGGGGTCTTTCTCCCCCGGGCTCCGTGTCCTCCACGGCTCCCCAGTACTGGCTGCCCCTGAACACGCCCTCTGCTGACCCATCCTACAGTAGCCTGCCCAGGCACCCGCCTGCAGCCGGCTCAGAGTGGCACTCTGAGCTGGGCGCCATGGCTGGGCTCAAGCCACCTGACATCCTGGGTCCTGAGCAGGGTGACACTTTGGGGGCTTCCAGCCTCAGGCCTCCCTCAGGCCCAAGCCCAGCTCACACCCACACCAGCGCCACCTGCCCCCAGACCTGGGCACCAGTCCACAAAAGTAGGCAAGTCCCAGGCTCAAGGTCCTGGGAGGCAGCAGCTGGGTGCCAGCCCCTGGGGCCACCAGCACCCCTGAGTCACTGAGTCTGGCGGCCCCTCACATGGCGTGGCTCCACGGTCTGAACAGAAGGGATTCTAAAGAGATCTCAGGTTGTGCATTTCTACAGGATCCTCAGGGGAGAGCAGAGCAGGACAGGAGGGGAGGTAACGGCGCTGCCCATGCCCAGTCCCCAGTGGACCACTGTGGCGTCTCAGGGAAGGCCAGGAGGGCAGTCTGCATGCCACTGGTGACACCAACCTGGACTTCACTGGGGCTGGACGGCTCAGCCGGGGCCATTCAGGCAGACAGGACAGGACACCCCACAGCCAGCCTCCGTCCGCCCCCCATGGCCGCCTCCTCCACCCTAGCACCACTTCCTGGCATCTGGCAGCCAGAGGACCCGCCCACTCCGAGGAGGTCCCCCGTGTTTCCAGGACGCCCTGCTCCCCTGTGGGCCCAGCATGGCTCCCTCCAGCTGTCCCACGCCTGGAGGCTCCCGCCACATTCCTGGCAGGCCGCTCCCTGCGGCAGGTCCATGTGCGCCCCATTTGCAGCGGCACTGCGCTGGGGTAGGGGAGCCAATGGGTGGGTGTCGTCCGGGCTGGCCTTAAACACTTCCACCTGAGAATGTGGAGCGGACACCCCCCACGGCGATGAAAGGACCCGAGGGCAGGGCTGCGCCTGCCAGGGGAGGAGCAGGGGAGCCTGACGTGGGGGTGTCCTCGCTGAGGCCCAGACCCCCCAGCACGAGGCCGCCAGGGGACAGCGGGACAGGAAGGCTGGGCTGCCACACGAGGTGCCCAAGGAGGCTGGTGGAGCTGTGGCCCTGGCTCTGCGCCAGCAGCAGCCCCAAATCCAGCCCCCACAGCCTGCATTCCCTGGTCCTCCACAGCTCCACAGGCTTGGAGCTGCCCTGGAACTGCCAGGCGCCCCCCACCGGCGCCAGGGCCACCAGGCCCCACTGTCAATTCCCAGAAAAACAAGCCAAGACCAGGTGAGTGTTAACACGGGGGGCGGACGTTGGTGTCCCTGCTGTCCACGCTCTTCTCTCCACACTGAGGCCCACTGGGGGCCACCGGCCTCCAGTGCTCGGCTCAGCTCTGCGTGCAAGGCCTCCAGCTGCAGGAAGGGGCACCTCCCAGCTCTGGGCCTGCCTGAGCCCTGGCCTTGCCCCACCCCTGCTGGCCACCTCCAGAACCAGCTCCAGCCGGTGGGCTCCAGGCCAGGCCAGGGCCAGCCCGACTCAGCACAGGCACCCAGACCTGGTGCTCCCTCTGCCCAGGAAGCCCAGGCTCCCAGCACTGCCCTCCTGACTTCTTCAGACACATGAGCACTGACCCTGCCCTACTGCCCCGCCTCCCTCCTCCCAGTCCACCTGCAGGGCCGCTCCCAACACTCCTGAGCTTCAGACCAGTACAGAGACGTCTGTCCGGGGTGTAGGGCCTCACCGAGGTTCAAACCCAAAATCCATCGCTAGACAGAATCAGAACTCTCAAAGAGGGGACACCGTGGGACACACAGGCCACCAGCTCACCTGGCCTTCTTCATCGCACACTGAGGAGGAGCAGACTAGAGTCTGGCACCATCTGGGCTCCACACTGGTGGACTGGAAGGAGAGACCAGCCCCCAACCCCAGGGAACACTCACACACAGTGTCACAGGGCTCTTGCCCAGGTGCCAGCTGAGGGTGGGCAGGGTGAGGGGACCGGGCAGGGTCAGGACACCTCCATGTTCTAGCCAGGCCTGGCGGGGAGTGGTGAAGGGAAGGGACCCACTCCTGCCAACTGCCAGGAGCCCCTCTGCTTGGGGTGGGGGGACAAGCATGGGGCATCCAGGGACCCCACCGGCACGAGCCTAGGGGTGACAGCCTCGGGGATGCGGGAGGAAGGGTCTGGGCAGGAGTGAGGGGTGGTCCAGACCCACGATAACCATGGACAACAGCATGACTGGCCAGGCGTGGACCCCAGCTGCCCATGGTGCGTCTCAGGTGAGTGGCACTGGCACGTCCCAGGGGGACACTGCCTCAGTTTACAGACAAGGCCCGTGGAAGATGGGCAGGGGGGGACAGATCTGAAAGCAGATGTGGCAGACGGAGTGGAGAAGAGACAGGGCCCAGCAGCCCTGAGGAACCGTGCGGGTTAGGGGCAGGAAGCCGGGAGGTCCAGCCGGGTCGCAGGGGAGCTCAGAGCTGGACGGGGAGGTCCTCAGGAAGAGGAAGGGCAGTTCTGGGGTGGCTGAGGGCTGCAGAACACTTGCAGGACATCACAGAAGCTGCATGCAGAGGGTTAGACCCCTGGTCTGGACCACAGGCCCTGAGTCATGGGCCCCCAGCAGAGTGACCGTGAGGGCTGGGAAAAGGGCTCCGGGGTCTTAGGAGACCCCACACCAGGATCCACCTTCCCCACCACCCGTCAGGGCCTCAAAGGCTGCCCTGGAGCTCCCACCTCCCAGGAGAGAGGGCTGGGGGAGCACACCTGGGGGCCTGTGCACAGACCACAGACTCACTGGGAAGGGCCGGAGGAGGACTCAGGCCCGAGGAGGTCGGCCTGTGAGGAGCAGGGAAAGAGGTCAACGCAGGAGCAAGAGGCCTGGGGAGCCCTGGACATTCTGAAGATTTAAAGGAGGAAAGCAATCACTCTGCTTCCCTGGTAAGTGATTTTCTCTTTTGAAAAAAGTTAAGGAAGAAAGAAATCTTACAAAGGGAAAAGGTAATGATGGACCTCTGGGCAAATTCTACAGGAGAAAGGGAAGGAGGCGGGCGGGTGGGAAATGCAGTTCCCCGCCCGCAGCCCCCGCCAGCACAGAAGGTGCAGCCCCTTGGCCGGGTGCCTGCCTGCCGACTGCAGCTTTGAAAAACAACTTCCTGTCAATAAATGTGAACAAAAGTTTGGACCCATCTTCAAAGTGATGACTTATGCTGAAAATATGTTCCTGCAAACGGAGGGAATGGATCCTTCATGGCGCTTTGGCATTTGGAGAGTTTATAAATAACCACTGTTCTCTTGGCTTCTGCCTGCCATGGGAACACGCCCGCCGCAGAGACCTGGAGACAGCAGCATGTGCTGCAGATCAGGGTGACAGAGCACTCTCGGCTGGGCCAGCCTCCCCAGGGTGGCACGGTGTGCTGGGCAAGTCCAGCACAACCTGGTGAGCAGGAGGAGGACCCCGGGGCCAGAGCCCCGTTTAGGTTTTGGAGGAAAAAGGGAGAGATTCTACATGTGGTTTCCATTGGCTTAGAAAAGCAACACCCGTACCAGCCTCCCCGGCCACGTGGGCCTTACTCTTTAAGGAGACAGTCCCACGAGGGCCAGGGAAGAGCAGCGACGAATTCTTCCTCACCCGGAGGGGCTGGCGCCATCAGCAGGGGAGGACCAAGGACTGGGCAGGGAGAACTCCTGACCCACAACCCCTTTCTCAGGGTTGCAGGCACCACCCAAGCGGTCCCCTCACAGTGTCTGGACACTGTAGCCTGGTGGCCTCGCCCAGGTCCAGAGTCCACGGTGCACGCCCGAAAATCAGAGCACAGCAGACCGGACTCTACTGAACCTCAGCCCATCAGAAGTGAAATTCCAACACTTTTTACAATTCTCTGCTTTCTTCCAATTATATTAAAATATTTATTTGCACCCTGCACGATACGTATAAACGTTTTATTAAGAACATTTGAATCCTGGCTCTTTAAACAGAAAAAAGACACACAGGGCGCGTGCCAGCTGGCAGAGGCTGGCCGCTGGCTCCACACAGGGAACCTGGGCTTATGGGGTGTGCAAGGGATTATTAATAAGATGATAGGTGAGTACGAAGCCTGCCCCCCATAGGTCCCTGTGGTGTCCCCAGGACTTCCTCGGGCTGCAGCCTATGTCCCGCCTCCAGGCACCTACCCAGCGTGAGCAGGAGACACCCGGGGTGGGGACTCTCCACCAGGCCATCTTCATGGCTGGACGTAGACAGCAGCAAACCCAAGTCCCCCTCCTGGGGTGTGCGGTGGGCTGCCCTGCCCTGCCCTGCACTCAGTTCCTCTGTCTTGAAAATGGGCATCACATCAAGCCCCCTGGGAGCCCCATCATGGCACACCCCCTGAGTAGAGGGTGGGCCCTGTGCATGCCAGGAGCTCTCCAGCCTGAGCCACGCACCCTCCCTGAGTGCCATCGCCACCCCTGTTCCTTCCTGAAGGTCCCCTGTTGCTCCAAGTACACAGGGACGTGGGTGGCTCAGTGCAGGCCAGGAGGGTGCCGAGGCACGGGGCTCCCTTCCTGGTTTCCCAAAACACCAGCAGGAAGGGGGCTCACACTGACCGGGTGCTGGCCAGGTGCCTCTGCAGTCAGTCCCCCTTGTAGCTCCTGCTGCAGCCCAGGAAGGAGCATCTGGGAGAATGGGAGGCTCGGCCGAGGGGTACAGCACCTCACGCTCCCCTGCCCGGCACCAGCATCACGATGAAGTGCTCAGGGGCTGAAGGCCAGGCTCAGGCCCACTGGGAAGGGGTAGCCAAGCAGGACAGCTGCAGGCCGGGCCAGGGCAGCCAGAGGAGCAGCAGGGGTGCTGTACCTGGGGGAGCACCCAGGGGCTGGTCACCGCCCCCTGCCCCCGGGGCCCACCCTGCACAGGGCCTCACCCACCTGAAGGGCCCCAGCATGGAAAAGCAGCAAGCACACTCTTGTTAGAATGTCCCTGACCACAAAAGCAGACCTGAGGTGCACAAGGGCTCTGCTGCTGACCTCTTGTCCTTGTGACGGTCCAAGGCAGCTCCTGGGCACACATGGTGACCTTCCCACAGGACTCCAGGGAACAGGAGCCTTCTACCCTGTTGTTCACCTGCCTGCCTCAGGCCTCACCATGGTCAGCAAGCAAAGCACAAGGAGGGTCGAGGGCCAGGCCTGGAACCCAGTCAGTGGCCACACCTGGCTGCAATGACCTTGGGAAGCCTTGGAAAGGCTGTGGTTACCAACTGGCCGTCTCCACAGCAGGACCCCCAAACAACACTGTCACCCCAGAATTTCAGGCTCTGACTTTATTTGGAAATAGAAGAGCCCAAGACCCCAAAGAGAGGGAGGACAGGTGCAGTGGCTAAGGACAGAGTCCGAGTGGGGCAAGGGGGAGCAGAGCCCAGGGCAGAGCTCTGTCCGGGGAGGAAGGAAAGCAGGCGGGGGGTCTCCAGAGGAGGCAGCCGCCGCGACGGGGCCCACCCAGCACACCCCAGGGGAGGCTCTGGGAGCTCAGCTCTGCCAGGGGATTGTCAGCCCCACACAGGGCAGCAGCGAGTCTAAGAGGATGACCACTCGGGCCACGGGGAGGCTCCTGCCTGGCTGACACACACCAGCTCAGCTCCGGCTGCCCCATCCACCCTCAGGCACCCAGGTAAGCGGTGAGAGCACTGGTCTGCCAAGTGGGCTGCTTGCCCGCTAGGCTTCAGCTCCCTCGCTGTAAAACAGGGGCGACAGCAGCACCCAGCTCATAAAAGGCTGAGAGGATGGAAGGGGACTTTGCAGGTGCGAGTCCTCTGCAAAGCGCTAGGCGTGCGACGAGCATTCTCGAGAAGCTGCTGAGCAAGGGGACTGTGAGCTCAGGAACACCCCAGAGGATTCGTGAGCGCAATCCTTCCCAGGCTGCCCCACAGGCAGGCAGACCACCAAGCAGATGCCCCCGGCACAGATGGCAAGGGACAGGAAGGCCAGGGGACACCAAGGGACAAGTACATGGGATAGGGACCCAGTGCCAGTCCGGAAGTTGGAGGTGAGTAGTGGAGATGTTCCCCCGTTGTGATGGCGCTGTTCCCATAAACCCACCATAAGTTGAAATCCAGCCCAATCCTACAGAACAGCATGGCTCAGAACCACAGCAGAACCACACTGCAGAGCGTCGGCTGTCCCCTCCAGGCCATGGGGCTGACTGGGAGCCTCAGGTGGCCAATGTCCCACGTGGCAAGAGACAGCCCACATGGCACCAGAGCAGAAAAATATGAGATTCAGAACTCAGAGGAAGGCTTCTCCAGGTGCATGTCACTGCCACATCTTGGTGAAGCTGAGAAATCGCAAAGTCGAGCCATCCTAAGTCAGGGACCATCTGTACTAGAAACGCTGGAACTTCAGGACTAAGAACTCGCCAGCAAAGGACTCCAAAGATACTGATGTGAATGAAATACCAAATAAAGAAGGATTATAAGAATGATCAATTAATTCTAAGAGAACACAGGGGGCAAATGGGGTGAATTAAGGAAGCCAGTATAGGACATGAATGACAGATTTAAAAAGGAGATAGAGATATTGGAAAAGAAGCAAATAGAAATCTTGAAATTAGAGGTACAAGAAATCAGATAAACTTTCAGTTGAAAGTCTCTCTAGTAGAGTAGATAATGCAGAAGACAGAATCTCGGAGCTGGAAGACAAAGTGGCTGGCCTCAAACATTGAGCAGGATCAAAGAAAAGAAAATAAGTAACCATGACCAGAGTGCACAAGACAGCCGGACTCATTAAGAGACAATATTTAGGGATTATTGGAATTAAAGAGGGTAGTGAGAGGCAGGCTAAAGGCTTGATAACCTCTTCAGGTGAAATAGGTGAACATTCACATACAGGAGGCATTCAGTACCCCAAATGGGTTATGTCAAAGAAGAACGTCTCCGTGACATATTGTAATTAAAATGTCTAACATTTGGAACAAGAACAGAATTTTGAAAGTGCAAGAGGAAAACATAAAGTCATATTTTGAAGGAAGTCAATCAGAATTACTTGTTTCTCAACACAGACCCTGAAATCCAGAAGGATTGGAATGATGTGTTCCACGCCCTGAAAGAAAATAACTGCCAACTGACATTGCTATATCCAGCAAGGACATCCTTCAGAATCAAATAAGAAATAAAAAAATCTTCCAAAAAAATAAGCAGAACCCAAAAGAATTCATGACTACTACAAGTTGGCTCTATAGAAAATACTATAAAAAGTACTCCTCACAGAAGAAATTAAAAACAAACTCCAGAGCTCACCGATGGACAAATCTCATTTGAAGAGTAGCTTAAAAATTGTACAACAGGGCTGGAGTTGTGGCTCAGTGGCAGAGTGCTTGCCTTGCAGGCATGAGGCCCTGGGTTTGATCCTCAGCACCGCATAAATATAAATAAATAAAAGTGAAGATTTTCAAAAAAATGTACAATAGGACCAAATTAAACATTAGAAAACAAAATGGCAGGAATTAATAGCACTGACTGTAAATGTCTTCAACTATCCAACTAAAAGACATGGGCTAGCAGACTGGTTTAAAAAATAAGACTTGAGGGCTGGGGGTGTGGCTCAAGCCATAGCGCTCAGCTGGCATGAGCATGGTGCTGGGTTCAAGCCTCAGCACCTCATACAAATAAAGATGTTGTGTCCGCCGACATTATATATAATATTTATATTGTATATATATATATATAATGTAAATATTATATATTTATAATATAATTCATATATATATATATATAAAATAAGACTTGACTACATATTGTTTGCAAGATATTCACCTTATAGGCAAAGACAGCTACAGGATGAGAGAATGAAAACTGATACACCATACAGATGGACACCAAAAACTAGTAGAAGTAGCTATTCTCATTAACAAAGCAGATGTCAAGCCAAAATTAATCAGAAGAGACAAAAAAAGATCACTTCATACTACTAAAGGTAATAATCCAACAATAATATATAATAATAGTAAATATTTATATCTCAAATGTTGGTGCACTTAATTATGTAAAACAGACATATTCAACTTAAAGATGCGTATAGACCCCAGTATGATAATATTAGGTGATTTCATCATGCCTTTCTCACCAACAAATAGGTCACCCAGACATAAGCTCAGTTAAGATCTATATGTATATATATATGACTACTACAAGTTGGCACTATAGAAAATACTATAAAAATGACCGACATTGTACATCATGACTTTTATTTGTAGTCTTTTTAAGGCACATCCTTCATATACATAAAGACCTTAATTGAGCTTATGTATACCTATATACATAGATAGATATCTCAAATGAACTTAATAGACATTTATAGAGTATTATAGAGTATTTCATCAAAACAACAGCTGAATTCATTTCCTTCTCAGCTGCTCATGGAACCTTCTCCAAAATAGACCATATTTTAGTCCACAAAGCAACTCTTTTCTAATACAATAATTATTTGCATCTTTTCTGATCATAGTGAAATGAAGTTAGAAATCAACAACCAAAAAATGCTACAGTTACTTTATAAACACATGGAGATTGAACAATACAATTTTGAATTATAAATGAGTGATGGGAGAAATTTTAAAAATCTTAGAATCAAACCAGAATTATGATACAGCATACAAGAATCTCTGGGACACAATGGAGGTGATTCTAAGAGAAAAGTCTGAGTGCCTACTGAAGAAAATCTCATGGCCCTGGAGAAACAATAGTAAACCAATTCCAAAAAAAATGGAAGTAAATAATAAAGATCAGAGCCAAAATCAATAAAATAGGGAATAAAAAATACAAAGGATCAAAGAAACAAAAAGTTGGCTCTTTGAAGAGAAAAAGCAGATTTGACAAACATTTAACCAAACTGACCAAAAGAAAAAGAGAACATCCAAATTTATGAAATTAGAGTTGAAAAAGGAGAAATTACCATAGCCATCACGGAAATCCAGAGGACGATTTTGAAAACCTGTACACCAATAAATTGAAAAACCTAGAAGAAACAGAAACATTTCTAGACACATGTGGCCTTCCAAGATTGAATCAAGAGGACATAGAAAACCTCAAAAGACCAACAACTAACAGTGAGAGAAGCCGTAATAAAAAGGCTTCCAACAAAAAGGCCTAGCACCAGCGGGGTTCTTCTCAGTGAGCTCTACCAGACCTTTAAAGAAGAACTAATACCAAGGCCTCTCAGATTATTCCATGAAATATAAAGGAGTAGAGCTCTTCCAAACTGATTTTATGAAGTAGGTATCACCCTAATACCAAAACCAGATCAGGTCACATCAAGGAAAGAAAACTACAGACCCGTGTCCCCGATGAACGTAAATGCAAAACTCCTTAATAAAATATTAGAAATCGTATTCAACGACCTAAAAGAAGATTGTACATCATGATCAAGCTGGGTTTACTTGTAAGAAAGGTTTAACATATGCAAACCCATAAGTAAAATTCACCCCATAAATAGAATTAAGGACAAAAATTACTTTATCATCCTTAGATGAAAAAACAATCCTTTGACAAAATTTGTGATAAAAATACTGAAGAAACTAGGGATAGAAGGAACTTGCCTCAGCATCATAAAGGCTATATACAAAAATCCCAAAGTCAACATCAAAATGAATGGTGAAACACTGAAGTCATTTCCTTTAAAATCTGCAACAAGACAGGTATGCCCACTCTCACACCTCTATTCACTACAGTACTAGAAATTCTAGCCAGAGAAATTAGGGAAGAAAAAGAAACAAAAGAGATAAACATGGGAAAGAAAGAAGTCAAGTTATAAGTTGCAGATCATACGATCCTATACTTAAAAGCTCCAAAGATCCACCAGAAGACCGCTAGAGCTAATAAACAAATTCAGCAATATAGCAGGTTACAAAATCAGAATACAAATATCAATAGCTTTCCTAGACACCAATGACGAATCTGCTGAGAAAGAAATCAGGAAAGCAATCCTATTCACAGTAGCTCGAGAAATACCTAGCAATTACTCCAACCAAGGAGGAAAAAGACCTCGACAGTGAAAACTATAGAACACTAAAGAAAGAAACTGAGACAGCCTCAGAAGATGGGAAGACCTCCCGTGTGCATGGAGAGGCAGAATTAATATTGTTGAAATGGTCATTCTACCAAAGCCATGTACAGATCCCATGCAATCCCCATGCAGATACCAATGGTATTCTTTTTTTTTTAAGAGAGAGGGAGAGAGGGAGAGAGAGAGAGAGAGAGGGAGAGATTTTTTTTTAATATTTATTTTTTAGTTATCGGCGGACACAACATCTTTGTTTGTATGTGGTGCTGAGGATTGAACCCGGGCCGCACGCATGCCAGGCGAGCGCGCTACTGCTCGAGCCACATCCCCAGCCCCACCAATGATATTCCTAATAGAACTAGAAAAAAAAAACAGTCCTAGAATTCATTGGAAGAATAAAGACCCAGAATAACCAAAGCAATTCTAAGCCAAAAAAGCAATACCGGAGGCTTCATAATACACCACAGAGCTAGAGTAACAAAAACAGCATGGTACTGACATAAAACACATAGAGCAATGGTACAGATTAGAACACACAGAGACAGACTCAGACAGATACCGTCATCTGTCCTTGACAAAGGTACCAAAAACATTTGGTGGTGAAAAGAAACAAAAGAGATAAACATGAGAAAGAAAGAAGTCACATTGTAAGTTGCAGATCATACGATCCTATACCTAAAAGATCCAAAGATCCACCAGAAGACCGGTGCTGGGAAAACTAGTTTGCCACATTTAGAAGAATAAAACTAGATCCTTATCTCTCACCCTGCACAAAAATCAATTTAAAATGGATCAAAGACCTCAGAATTAGACCAGAAACTATGCAACTCCTAGAAGAAAACATAGCTCAACAGTCCAACCTATAGGCACAGGCAACGACTTCTCCATAGGACTTCTAAATCTCAGGAAATACTACTAAGAACTAACCAATGGCATGGCATCAAGTCAGAAAGTTTTCACACAGCAAAAGAAATAATTAAGAATGTGAAGAGAGAACCTACAGAATGGGAGAAAAATCTTTGCAAGTTACTCCTCTGACAGAGCATCAATACACAGAACATATAAAGAACTCAAAACACCACCAGAAAAAAACCCAGTTAATAAATAGGCAAAAACAATTGCACAGACATTTCTCAAAACATGAAATAAAATGGTCAACGAATATATGAAAAATGTTCAAAATCATTAACAATTAGGGAAATGCAGATTAAAAAACACTGAGATTTCATCTTCTACCAGTCGGAATGACAATCATCAAGAACACAAATGATCAGTGCTGGAGAGGACGTGGGGGAAGGAGCGCTTTTACACTCTCGTGGGACTGTGGATCAGCACAACCACTGAGGAAATGGAGGTTCCTCAAGAGACTAGGCATGGAGCCACCGCAGGACCCAGCTGCACCCGTCCTCCATGTTTACCCTGCAGCGAAACCTGCACACCCATGGTCACAGGCACACCGTTCACAGCAGGCAGACAGGAACCCGCCTCCGTGTCCCTCAGTGGATGAATGGATAATGAGAATGTGGTACATACACAATGGGATTTTATTCAGCCATAAGAAGAATTGAATCACGGCATCTGCAGGAACATGGATGAAATGGAGAGCCTGTGTTAAGTGAAGTCAGCCAGACTCCATTTCCTGCTGGACTTCTAGAAAGGGACAAGCAAGGACGAGCCTGCCAGGGGAAGGCCCTGAGTCGCGCGTCCACTGTCTGCCAGACCCTGGGTGTGACGGCCAAGCTCCTGTCCCACCTGCTGCCAGGAACCCTGCTGCCACCAAGGTTCCCAGGACACCAAGCCAGGTGACACCAAGCGACCCAAGAAATGACCATCAGAGGTGGTTCCTGTGGCCAGCAGCTGCTGCCCAAATGCCCTCCCCCACCTGCGATGAAAGCGTGGCATGCTGGCTCAAAGTCCCCTCTCAGTGCCACCCTCTCCAAAGCGGCACCTCCCCCTGCTCCCTCTCATCACCCCTCGGTCTCCGTAGTTCCCATAGTTCGCCTTCCTCCCTGCTCTGGATGGAGGCTTCTGCCTGTTTGGGTCTTGGTCTCTTGCCCCCTGCTGTCCCCACACCCCCAGGAAACTGCCCCAGGACAGGGAGCTGGTGTTGGTAACTGAACGATGGGTGGAGATTGGGTCAGCAGTGGCCAGCCTCTCCTCATCGCCTGCTGTGTCCCTAGCCTCAGCTTCTTCTGGGGTAAGATGGTGTCCCAGATGCACGTCTGCCCCCGACACCCCTCAGCTGTGCGGTGGGTGACACGTCGGTCCTGGGGTCTCTTTCCTGCTGTGGGAGGCTGCTCAGCCCCGTGTCGGGCAGCCCGGAGGCAGCAGGGACTTACAGCCTGGGCCGCTGAAGGCTGCAGTCCCTGGGCAGACACCCCAGCTTTTGAGTCCCGCGGGGAGGAGTTCTTGGGAGATCCTGGGGCTGAGCCCCAGGGACACGTCAGGGCCCTGCTCAGTGGTGACACCTCATGGGTGTTGCCCCCACCCCGTCTCCCTGCGCACCCCGTCTCCCTGCTCGCTCCTGGCCTGGCATCTCCTCCCAGGGAGCCCTTCCGCCCAGGGCCTGTCTTCAGGGCAGCCGAGCTCTTGAGGGGATGGTCTCCACCAGCTGCCGGAGCTCAGTGATAAAATGTGCTCTCTGCAGTTGGAAGTCACATGGGTCCTGAAAATGAGTCTGGAGAGATTTATTTCCAAAATCACCAGATGCTTCACATTTTCTGGTAGTAATCTAGATTCTGAATTTGTGAAGAGCTGTCCCCTGCCACGCAAAACAGCCATTCAGAACACGTTCTTGGCAGGCGGACTGCTAATTCAAAGTCCCGAGACACAGACCAGAGGCCAGCATGCCTTCTATTCATGTTTGAGAGGACTAACATGGACACCGTGGGGCTCAGGTCCACCCAGAGAACAAGGCCTGCCCTGCCGCGGCTGCTCCAGAGGACAGGAGTCACAGGCAGAGGTTTCCACGGCTCCATTTCCTGCCAACTGGGAAACATTGCCACGGCAGGAATTCTGCAGTGGAATGTCTTGGGTCAGCTGGGGAGGGGGACGTGCCGGCCACTCCCTGGCCCTCCTGGCCAGGCCACTCCAAGAACAGGCTCCACTCTGCCTGTGTGTCCTGGCTGAGGTCCCCGTGGTGTCTCAGTCCCTCTGAGAATCAGCTGGCCGGGCTCTGGGCTCTGTCAGGAGAAGCCAGCTGCCCAGGACCGCTGACGCCTGAGCGGAGAGCGCAGAGCAGGAAAGCGGGAGCCTGCTGAACTGCAGGGGGAGGCCTGTTTAGTGGGCGCTTGGCCACGGACCAGGAGGCCTGGCAAGAAGAATTTTAGAGGAGGAAAAGCTCACTTGGTTCGTGGTTTCAGAGGTCTCAGCCCATGGACACAGGCTCCATTATCTGTGCCCAAGTAGGCAGAGCATCATGGCCGAGGAAAGCAGCTCAGGCATGATTCCAGGAAGCAGAGAGGACGCTGCTCACCAGGGATGACACACAGACCCCAAGGCACGCCCAGGGGCCACTCCTCCAGCCGCACCCCACTGCCTAGAGTAGCCAACTGTTAGTCCGTTCAAGGGGATTAATGCGCTGACCAGGTCAAGGCTCTCGTAACCCAGTCATTTCACCTCTGAACGTTCTTGCCATGTCGCACACACCCCATCTGTAAAACATAACAAAGCTGGAGGTCAGCCCCGGCAGTCATGGAAGCCACTGTCCTCCAGCTAGATGGACCCCACCAAAAACTCCATCGCCAGCTGTGCCTAGCTCAGCTGCCGACACAGAGGTGCCCTTCCCCTGGGAGTTGAGTCCCACTGGGCCCTCAGTGGGGACCTGGCCACAAGAAAGCAGGTGCTGGGGGAGGGGGAGGGGGAAGACTAGAAGGACCTTCCGTGAGGTCCCATTTTAGGACATTTTTTCTAAACATTAAATGTAACGAACATCTGCATCATGGAGAAATTGGAATCTAGAACTTTCCCAGTGCTGGTTGATGGCTTCCATCACGCCTTCTCCTGTGGCCTTCTGGCTGGCTGCACGCTCCCCACCCTCATCCCCTCAGAGCGATCAGTGCAAGCTCCTCCCACTGCGAGACCCTTGTGCTCCTTCCGGATCATTCTGGATGACCACCATGAGCATCCTGCCCCTAAAGCTCATCTCCCTTTCTGTAAAAGTGCCATCTTGGGTCACAGATACCACCCCCATCTTGAATATTTAGATCGCAGGTTTCTGCAGGACTCACAGATGCTGGACAGAAGAGGAGCCAGTGTTAGAGCAGCAGCAGGGACCAGGTCTGTGTCTCCACGTGAGGGAGCCGCGATCGGGGCCTGATCCCAACAGGTGAAAACCTGTACAAACGGGAAAAGCAGCCGCGTCTCTGGAACCCATCGGCCCAGGAGGCCACGGGGAAGGCTGCTGGTCCCAGCTGGAGCCGCGTGGGTGGAGGTGAGGCCTCCAGGCACAGCTTCAAGCCGACCAGAGCAGAGCCTCGGCAGGATCGGGCCGGGGAACCGACCCACACTGACAAACCGCTGGGGCTCTGTGTGGCCAGGTTGGGGAGTTAACTCTCGGGGTCTGGTCACGAGGCAGCCCTCCCTCACCCTTGTGTGAGTTTCCTTCGGGGGTCCACCAGGTTCTCCCAGGAACCCACGTTCCTGGCCCAGTAGAGGGAAGGGACGCACTCTGGAAGGCGCCAGGGCATCCTGCTCGTGAGGAGGCTGCCCACGGCCGGAGCTCTTTCGCCAGCGCCCACCTGCGGGGGTGGTGAAGTCTACCTGGCCTGAAGGGAGGCAGCCGTCCACTCCAGCCCCTCTGTCCCCCTTCACCACCTTCAAGGGAAGCAAACCTGAGAGACCGTGTGAAGCTCCCAGTCCAGAGCTCAGCCTCAGCAGACGGCTGGAACCCGCTCCAGGATCGCAGGAGCCCTCCACACCCCCATGTTGCGGGGTCCCTCTCACCCAGTAAGTCACGCCTGGCTACCAGAAAAACCTGCAAGGCACACTAAAAGGCTAAAGGCACCCTGAAGAGATAAAGCGTTGGAGCAGGCTCAGATAGCAGGGGCATTGGGATTACCAGATCACGCACTTTAAAGAACTATGATCACTATACAAGGAAGAGAGAGAGCGAGAGAGAGGACCAAATTACTAACGGATATCGGAAACGAAGGAGCACACACCACTGCAGACCCCTGGACACCAAAAGGGTGGTGAAGTGCGATGGGGAGCTCCAAATCCGAGAGCCCGCACCTAACGAACCGTGTGAAAGACACAAGCTGCCAGAATCCACACAAGAGCCCTTTCTGAAGCAGCCAGAATTCTCCTAATTCTTCCTCATTCTTCCTGATTCATTTTCACGTGAAGCCAGATTACCCTGACACCAAAACCAGACAAAGAAACTGCAAGAAAAGAAACGACCGCTAATATCTCTCAGGAATAGAGTTGCCAAAATCCTCAATAAATACTTAAGAATTAAGTCTCACAGAATTTAAAAAGGAATCATACACATTATAAATGAGATTTAGCTCAGGTACACAAGTCTCGTTTCAACATTTGAAAACTAAATAATGGACTCCATCCTCACAACAAGAAGCTAAGGGGGAAAGAATAACATGATCCTACCAAGAGATATAGAATCAGCACTTAACAAAGTCCAAAACAGACATGAAAATTCTCAGGAAACTTAGAGGGAATTTTCCTAAAGCTGAGATAGAATCGCTGCAAAAAAACTTACAGCTAACATCATATTTAGTGGTTTTCTATGTATTTATTAAGTATGTGTTATGATACAAAAATGCTAAAAATGGGCAGATTTCCCCCTAAGATCAGGAAAAAGTCGAGTATGTCCCTCATCACCACTCCTTTTCCACATTGTGCTAGAAGTCCTAACTAATGCGCTAAGTAATAGAAACAAAAGGTATACTCATTCTGAAGAATAAATAAAACTACCTTTGTTCACAGATGACAGAATTGTCGATGTAGAAAATCTAAAAGAAACCTTTTTTAAAAAGACTCCAGGAAATAAGAAATGAATATATCAAGAAAACAAAGCGAGTATACAAATATCCAACACCTTCTTGTATATCAGCAACGATCCAGTGAATTTTGAAATTAAAAACATAGGACCATTTATATCAGCAGTCATAATATGAAATAGTTAAGAAGAAATTTAATAAAATATTTGTGAGTTATATGAAGAAAAGTATAAAACTTTTATAATAAAAGAAAGAAATGGAGATTGATATACCATGTTCCTACATAGGAAGACTCAATATTGTCAGGCCCTCAGTTCTTCCGACTTGATCTGTAGATTTAACACAATCTCAATCAAAGTCGCAGCAAGTTATTTATCTCCACACAAAACCCACACTGATCCTAAAGTTTGTACAGAGAGGCAAAAGACTCATAGAACCAGTGAAATATTGAAAAGGAAGAAAAAGTCACAAGACACACACTGCCACCCTTCAAGGCTCACGATAAAGCTCCCTAATCCAGATGGGTGGCACTGGTAAAAGACCAGATCCACAGATGCGCGGAGAGAGCACATGTAACAGTGAACTGATCTCTGACAAAAAGAACAAAACCATCAGACAAGACGATCTTTTCAACAAACATTACTGGAACAACTGGTCGTCCACATGCAACAACGAATGAGACACAGACCTTACACCCGTCACAGAATTAACTCCAAATAGAACAGAGACCTAAATGTAAAATGCAAAACCTCCCAGAAAATCACACAGGAAAAAAAATGTAAAACGAACTTAAATTCTAAAATTTATACCACAAAGAAAAAAAGAAAACACTACCAAGAGAACAAGAAGACGAGCCACAGAATGGGAGAAGATACTGTA
Organism: Ictidomys tridecemlineatus; assembly: GCF_052094955.1. Lineage (NCBI taxonomy): Eukaryota > Metazoa > Chordata > Mammalia > Rodentia > Sciuridae > Ictidomys > Ictidomys tridecemlineatus. The sequence continues at coordinate 196,469,979 of NC_135483.1, read as the reverse complement.
GAAGGCACATCTTATAATGAACCATGATCCGAAATTCAACAACATGAAACTAAACAACCCATTTTTTTAAAAAATGAAAAAGATTCCTGAACAGATAACTCACCAAAGACAGATAGGTGACAAATCAGCATATGAAAAGAGGCTGACCATCCTTGTCATTAGCAATTGCCAATAAAAACAAGGGGAGGCCATCGCACACCGTCAGAATGGCTGAACTCTGCCAGGAAGGACACCGTGCATGTGTGAAAGCGCAATAATGAATCCCAGCACCGTGGGTGATTCTAAGGCACCAATCAAAAGTATAGGGGAAGGATGGTGAAGCCCAGGACCCTGACCACAGAGGGGCCGGCAGGACGTGGGGCGCAGGAGCCACCCCAGGGCCCGTGGGAGCCAGCTGCTCGGGCACTCTGGAGGAACAGGAGCGGGACGTTTCTGCAAGGCTGAACCTGCTCCTCCATCAGCCGAGCACCGGCGCTGAGTGTCGTATTTACAAAAACCCCCCAAGGACATTTAGAGCAGCTTGGTCACAACTGCCCAGGTGCCCTTTAGTAGGAGGGTGGATAACCCTGCGGCCAGCCAACAGCGGAGCGCGGCTCAGCATGGAAAAGAACAGCAGCGCCCAGCGCGAGAAGACACGGAGAGCAGAGGGCACCTGCTCAGAGAAGGCCGCCGGGACTGGCCACAGGGCGGTCTGCAGAGGCCAACGTGGGCACAGCCATGTGAGTGAGCTCTTCTTGCAGTTGCCGGATACCTGCCAAAACAACTCAGAGGGGAAAGATGATCTGGGCTGGCAGAGGTGTCCCCGCGGGCGGCTGCTCCAGGGCTCGGGCCTGAGTGAGGCAGAGCTGCATGGCAGGCGGTGGGCCGGAGGACGCTGCTCAGCTCACGGCAGCCAGGAAGCAGGGAGAGGGAGGAAGGGGCCAGAGAGGAGATGAACCCCTGCAGGGTACGCCTCCCACTCGGTCCCACCCAGGAGTCCACTCAGCCGTCAGAGCCCCTGCGATCCAGGCAGTTCCCCCACAGCTCCAGCTGTGAGCACCGCAGCAGTGGGGACCAAGCTTTCAACACAGGAGCTTTGGAGCACAGTCCAGATCCCAGCACCAATGGTGGCCATGGGAACGGTGGTCGCCAAGTGTTAGAAGGAAGTCGGGGAAGGGGATAGCAGAACGCAGGGGGTTTAGGGCAGTGAAAACATGCCATAGAGCGCTGGAGATGTCCTCCACGTCTGTCCAGACTCAGACGTGCAACATCAGAGTGAACCCTCATGTAAACTGTGGGGTCGAGTGATCATGATGTGTTCACGTGGCTTGATCAGTTGTGACAAACGTACCGCTCTGGTGGGGGGCTTTAACTGGATATTGGATATTGGTGCACGTGTGGGGACAGGGACCATAGGAAACATTTCTGTGCTTTCCGCTAGATTTTGCTATAGATTTAAAGCTTCTCTAAAAGAATTAAATCTATTTTTCAAAATATCAATAATGTTGGCGTCAACTATCGTCCAACGATGACCACTTTTACCCCACTCCCTGTACCATGAAAACTTTGAAACAGAACAAAACTGAAAGTCAATTTCACTGTGTGTTAGACTGAAAAATGACTTCCAAAGTCGCCAGGGCTGAGTCCCTGGGTCCCTGTAAATCTTACCTGCTTTGGAGAAGAGGTTCCTGCCCTTTGGTGAATGATCTTGAGATGGAGAAGGGGGCTTATCCTAGATCACCCAGGTGAGCCCTGAAGGCCATCGCGGTCAGTGAGAGGGGCAGGTGTAATGCCCAGGAGGTGGCCCTGCGCCCACACAGGCAGGGCTGAGGGCGTGACCGGGAGCCAAGGAACACTGGCCACAGCCACCAAAGCAGCAGACAGGTCCCCAAGAGCCTCCAGAGGCAGGGTGGCCTTGCAGGAGCCTTGACCCCAGACCTCTGGCCTCCAGAACTGCGGGAGACTCATTCCTGTCGTGTTGAGTCACCAAGTTTGCTGTGGTCAGTCAGAGCAGCCTCAGAGGTGCCCCGGGAGTCCATGCTCCACAACTGGAACCGCACCTGCACCTCACATGGGGCCGCATCACTCACCTGTCCCCCCCACCCCCTCTCCGCCCCCCAGCCACTAGTCAGTGCATGGAGTAAGCCACTCACCTGGTGCACCCCAACCCTGCAGCAGGTTCAGGAGCTCGGCACTGGTTTTAGCTCACAGTGCCAAAGTGAGAGAAGGATTGCCAAGTCCTGACGTGTGTGTTCCACCTCCTCCCAAGATGGAACCGTCCCCGTCCAGCCAGTCCTGCCCCATGCCTCACCGAGGGACCACCAGTCTGGTTTCTCCTCCTGACACACAACAGTTTGGGGGTCCAGGGCACCTCGTGTGTGGGGCCGGGCCTCTCTCCTGCACGGAGGCTGCTCACCCCCACCCAGGGCCTGGCCAACAGTGCCCACCCCTCTGTCCAGGCCACGCTTCCTCGGATCGTCCATCTCCCTCTGGTCTACACCTGGTGCTCCCAGCTCAGGGCTGTGGTGTAGAGGGTGGCTGGGGATTTGGGGACAAGTGCTCCGTGAACAGGGTTTTTCTTTCCTGGGACCCGTACCCCGAGTGGGGACTACTAGGTCATGAGGTGGAACCAGGACTTCTCCAGTTGGTGGTGTCAGGCACATCCCAACACGCTCCCGCTGCCAAGGTCCGCCAGCCTTCAGTGCCACCCATCTCCACACTGCTACCCCCTCGTAGGTGAACACTGGCGTGGAAACAGCCCCCACGGGCACTTTGACACACCACGAGACTTCTAGTGCTGCTGAACACTTTTCTAAGGCAGGATTTAATTTGCCGCAGTCTGGCTGGGCACAAAATCAGGAGCCACTGAAGCAGAAACAAACTTTATTTCCAAAACTCCTGCAAACACCACGCACGAGAAGCCTTCTCCTGGGACACACCACACCAACCGGAAATCCCTCCTACTGCACTTCCCCAACCAATGGGAACTCTCCGGGAAACCCAGCGAGAGCTCCAGAGTAGCAGGCTGAGGCGGACAGCAGGGGTCTAATACCCAACTGAATGCGCAGCTTAACATAACCATCATCATCTCTATGGCTTGCTGGCGTCACCTCTTAACCAAAAATGCCATGCGTCTTCCTACTGGACTATGGCTCTCAGCATTAATTGTCACATCCTGTCAGTGGCATGGATGCCCCACATCTCAAAGCCTGATTTCCCTTCCACCACGAAGGCTGCGGGGTGTGTGTAGGAAGGAAGGAGGTGGAGAAGTGCCCCCCAGTCTCCATCAGGGTGCAGAGGAGAGGGAGGCCCCGGAAGCGTCCCGTCCGCTGGGTGCCGAGATGCTGACTGCTGCGGTCAGCTTGGCTTCACTGTGTCCACAACCTGAGAGGGCCACAGAGAGCAGGTGAAGCTCATGTGGCTCACAGCTTCAGAGGTTCAGCCCACGGTCAGCCCACGGTCACTCTGGGCCCCGGTGAAGCAGACATCAGGACAGGGGCGAGGCAGAGGGAAGGAGCTCAGGACGTGCACCAGGGACACAGAGCTCCGCTCACCAGGGACGAAACAGAAGCCCCAAAGGCACACCCCCCTGTCCCACCTCCTCAGCCACACCCCAGCTGCCTTCATATCACTCCGTTAATCCATATCAGTGGATTAATCCACTGTCACTGTCTCGTGGTTTAATCACTTTGCCTCTGAACATTCTTAGATCATCTCACGTGGGCATCTGGGGACACCTCGTATCTCACCCAAAACACTGACGATTCAGCTCTCGAGGCCTTTGGAGAACCCCACCCCCACCCCAGAGCTGGTTTCCTGCCTTGGTCCTCAGCAGAGACAAGTGGGCCTCACCTGGCCCACCCTGGGTTGACAGCAGCGTCTCCGGCTTCTTTCTACTGAGTGTCCTCTGGACAGGATGTCACCTGACCCTGGCCAGCTCTCTCATGGTGCAGGAGCCCTTCATCTGCCCCAAGGTTCTTTTGGCATGTGGCATTGCCCTGCTCTGCCCCTATGCAGCCTCTGGCCCCCAAGAAAGGGCAGCATCTCCAAGAACAAAGCATCGAAGTCTCCCAGGAGAGTCCTCAAAGACTGTCACCAAGCACAGCACTCTCCAGAGGAATCCCTCTGACCTCCAGCTGCCTTCTCCCGGCCTCTTCACCGCTTTTGTAAGGGGGACTGGGGTCTCTGAGTGCCATAAATTGGCTGTGTGCCTCCTGCACCAGCCCTCTACAGAGTCTCCAGCCCCGCGGGGCCACACCCCAGCTGCCCAGCCGGGCTCAGTCACTCTGCCTGCGGCTCTCCTCCCCGCCTCTCCAGCTTGTGGCGTGTTTATAGAGTTGAGGCTGGAAAAGCTGCCTCTCAGGTCCAGCCTGCATTCCTCCCAGATCTGTTGCTTGTGGCGCGAATGTGTTTATAACATTGGGGACACAGGGGTTGAGCCTTTAAAGACAGCAAGGCCTTTTCCCACATTCCGCCTCATCTGGGCGTTTCAAGAGTTGAATCTGAAACTCAAATGCTGAACGTGGCCCCCTGGGTGTTCTCTTGTTCTGGGTGGGGAGGCTCCATCCCCGAGGCAGGAATCCTGGACAACAGCACAGAGGAACCTGAGAGAAGGGCCATGAGGGAGAGGTCACTGGCAGAATGGACACTGTTCAGCTTCTCCAGCAACCCCCATCCTCCCTGCCCAGGGGACCTTAACTCCTCCTGTCCCACCTGTGTGTGTGTGTGTGTGTGACTGTCTGTGTGTCTGTGTGTGTGTGTGTCTGTCTGTGTGTCTGTCTGTGTGTGTGTCTGTCTGTGTGTGTGTGTCTGTGTGTGTGTCTGTCTGTGTGTGTGTGTCTGTGTGTGTGTGTCTGTGTGTGTGTGTGTCTGTGTGTGTCTGTGTGTGTGTGTGTGTGTCTGTGTGTGTGTGTCTGTCTGTGTGTGTCTGTGTGTGTGTGTGTGTGTGTCTGTCTGTGTGTGTGTGTGTCTGTGTGTGTGTCTGTCTGTGTGTGTGTGTCTGTCTGTGTGTGTGTCTGTCTGTGTGTGTGTGTCTGTGTGTGTGTCTGTCTGTGTGTGTGTGTCTGTGTGTGTGTGTGTCTGTGTGTGTGTGTCTGTGTGTGTCTGTGTGTGTGTGTGTGTGTCTGTCTGTGTGTGTGTCTGTCTGTGTGTCTGTGTGTGTGTCTGTGTGTGTGTCTGTGTGTGTGTGTCTGTGTGTGTCTGTGTGTGTGTGTGTCTGTGTGTGTCTGTCTGTGTGTGTGTGTCTGTCTGTGTGTGTGTCTGTCTGTGTGTGTGTCTGTCTGTGTGGTTGTGTCCTGGTCGTGTCACGACTGGAAACGGGGCTGGATCAGGAGTGACCTGGACACCCCCTCCTGGGGCCTGCCCGACTGCGCCACTTGGCAACATCCTCCTGGTTTCCTTGACTGTGCACTGTCCCCGTCCCACAGCCTTGTCCCAGATCATGGCATGCCCTGACGGCCTGGCGGCCCAGGACTGAGCATCCTCGCCATGGACGGTAGAGGTGACAGTGTACAAGCAGAATCCGTACGACGTCTTTACCTGGCTCCTAGTACACAGCAAGTGCTCAATAAAACATCTCAACTCGGCACACGAAGGAGCGACAGCCAGGCAGGTCTGGTGCCTCAGAAGCCCTCCTCATGCTGGGCCCTGCCCTGGGGAGCAGACACAGGGGAGGAAAGCCCAACTCGTCCTCCCGTCAGAGGGCAGGCAAGGGCCCGGGGGGTTGTGAGTGCTCATTAAACCACCAAGGGGAGTGGGGTTCCTGGGCCAGGGGTAAAGATGTGCTCCGGCTGCCATCACACGGCCCCCTGAAGGCTGAGTTGGCAAAAGTCATGCATGTGTGTCTGTGTGTGCGTGTGTGTGTCTGTGTGTGTGCATGTGTGTGTGTGTGCCTGTGTGTGTCTGTCTGTGTGTCTGTGTGTGTATGTCTGTGTGTGCGTGTGTGTGTGTGTGCCTGTGTGTGTCTGTGTGTCTGTGTGTGTATGTCTGTGTGTGCATGTGTGTGTGTGTCTGTGTGTGTCTGTGTGTGTCTGTGTGTCTGTGTGTGTGTGTGCATGTGTGTGTGTCTGTGTGTGTGTCTGTGTGTGTGTGTCTGTCTGTCTGTGTGTGTGTCTGTGTGTGTGTCTGTGTGTCTGTGTGTGTGTGCATGTGTGTGTGTGTGTCTGTGTGTGCGTGTGTGCGTATGTGTGTCTGTGTGTCTGTGTGTCTGTGTGTCTGTGTGTGTGTCTGTGTGTCTCTGTGTGTGTGTGCACATGTGTGTGTCTGTGTGTGTGTGCATGTGTGTGTGTGTCTGTGTGTGTGTGCCCGTGTGTGTGTGTCTGTGTGTCTGTCTGTGTGTGTGTCTGTGTGTGTCTGTGTGTGTGTCTGTGTGTGTGTCTGTCTGTGTCTGTGTCTGTGTGTGTGTCTGTGTGTGTGTGTCTGTGTGCATGTGCGTGTGTGTGTCTGTGTGCGTGTGTGTGTCTGTCTGTCTGTGTGTCTGTCTGTGTGTGTCTGTCTGTCTGTGTTGTCTGTGTGTGTCTGTGTGTGTGTCTGTGTGTGTGTCTATGTCTGTGTGTGTGTCTGTGTGTGTGTGTCTCTGTGTGTGTGTGTCTGTGTGTGTGTATGTGTGTGTGTGCGCGTGTGTCCCTACCCCTGTGGAGACTGGGTGACACTGACGTTAGAGACGGACAGATGGATGGACGGATGGATAGATGCAGCGGGTGTGTGTGTATGGGGTGGCGGGAGAGGTGTCAGCGGGTCCCATGTCATCGGGGCAGTGCTGGCTGTGGTGGCAGGCGAGCCAATCAGGCCTGAGATGGCCTCTCTGCCTCCCCTGGCTCCGCCCGCCCATGGACACCAACCTGGGGGTGCTGGGTGGCCACACGACTGGCGTGGGCCATGGAGTGCCAGCAGGAGGACAGCGGTGCTCCAAGTGGCTCCTGTGCTTCTGCCAGGGGCCACGTGCCATGAGGGCCAGGCCAGAAGGAGGTGTGTGGAGGGACATGGAGCCCACCGTGACCTCCCTGAGACGGTCAGCGACCCACCAACCCAGGCAGGGGGCATGGAGGGGGGCGAGGCGACAGGCAGAGCCTGGGAGAAGATCCGCCATTGGCACAGTCGAAGCTGAGCTGGTGATGAGGAGGGCGCCAGGTGGCCGCAGTGACCAGTGAGTGTCCTACTGCAGCCACCGCAGGGCTCACTGACAGGCGAGCGGTGTCATCTGCAAAATGCTCGCCACCACCACCTGCACTGACCCCAGGCCAGCAGCCACCTAAAGGAGAACACGGATGGCTCCCTGCAGACACTGGAGCAAGACAGGGAGCCTGTCACTCTTCCCCAGTCCTGGAGACCAGCCAGAGCTGGGGACAGAGGGGAGAAGTCCAAGGTCACAACAGGAAAGCAGGCGTCCAAATTGTGAGGGAGGGGACAATGGGGGGAGGGGTGCCTGGGAGCACAGGGGACACAGGTCTCAAGAACAGGCCACAGCAAGGCACTACAGGGTGCCTAGGGGGGAAGGGACACCTCCCTGGACACCACAGGGAGGTCACTGGTGACTGAGGGTGTGTGGGGTGAGACCCCTGGACGCCCACGGGAAGGTCACTGGTGACTGAGGGTGTGTGGGGTGAGACCCCTGGACGCCCACGGGAAGGTCACTGGTGACTGAGGGTGTGTGGGCTGAGACCCCTGGACGCCCACGGGGAGGTCACTGGTGACCAGGAGGGTGTGTGGGCTGAGACCCCTGGACGCCCACGGGGAGGTCACTGGTGACTGAGGGTGTGTGGGGTGAGACCCCTGGACGCCCACGGGGAGGTCACTGGTGACTGAGGGTGTGTGGGCTGAGACCCCTGGACGCCCACGGGGAGGTCACTGGTGACTGAGGGTGTGTGGGCTGAGACCCCTGGACGCCCACGGGGAGATCACTGGTGACCAGGAGGGTGTATGGGCTGAGACCCCTGGACACCCACGGGGAGGTCACTGGTGACTGAGGGTGTGTGGGCTGAGACCCCTGGACGCCCAGGGGGAGGTCACTGGTGACCAGGAGGGTGTGTGGGGTGAGACCCTTGGTCAGACCGAGGGTCCAGAAAGCCCCAGGCTGGCGTGGAGACACTGGGGTTCTCCCTGGACCTGGGGTGGCGTCTCTGCCAGGCCTCCGCGTGGTGGGGAGATCCGCAGCGGCTGCACCCCCTCCTCCTGTGGTAGCTGCACAGTGTGCTGACGTCACCTCCACAGGACAGCAGAATGGGACGGGTGACCAGGAGGCAGGGAAGGGAACCCACACCCCTCGGCTCCCAGCTCAGCCCCCTCCAGGCCTGGGAGCAGGCGAGCTGGGTGGCCGACCCTGAGCAGCGCGGCTCCCCCGGAGTCTCCTTTAGGTGACACAGCAGAGGCAGGTGTCCTTGGGGACTCACGATGACTATGTGACGGTGACCTAGAGACCCTGAAAGAGCCAGCCCGCCGTGACCCCTGTGGTGAGCAGAGTGGAGCTGGCCAGCTGACGTAGCCACAGCACCTCTCACGTCACCTCTTGCCAAGTTCCCTTAAGAGAAGAGCCTGGGACCCCAAAACCCACCTCCCTCTGCACGTGTCCTGCTCGGTCCTGCTGCCTGAGACCCCTCCGGCTCTCCTGAGTCTGTGCGTGGGCCCCTTCTGACAGGTCCTGACGCTCTTTCTGTGGTGAAAGCCAGTAACTGCAGGGCAGAGCTGAGGTCCCCTTCTTCCTTCTGGGGACTGTCATGGGTCCCTACCCTGGTCCCCTTTTAGTGGATACTATGGTTCTCCTTGACACGGGGGCCCTGAGCTGAAAGAAGATGTCCTGGGGAGAAGGGGTGGAGGACACGTCCCTGCTGTGGGACTGAAGAGTCACCTGCCCCCCAGGGGAACCGCTGGTCAGCCAGGCTCCACAGCTCCAGAGCCCAACTCTCAGCTGTTTGAAGTTTTCAAAATAAAAGTGAAGCCAGGGACAGAAAGGAAACCCTGCCGGCTACAGGAGGTGTAGGGAAAGGGCTGGAGGGCTGCCGCTGGGCCCCGAGTCCCGAGAGCAACGTGGAGAAGGACGAGGAGTGGGTACCCGAGACCTGCACTAGGCCTGGAGGTGGCCCGTGCTGGGAGCCAGACCCGCCGGCCCTCGCCTCTGGGTTAACAGCAATCCCACTGCAGCAGAAGAGGCAGGGACCGATGACAGTCGCAGGGAAAACGCACACAATGTCCCCACCACCAGACCACAGGACACCTGCAGTCTCGAGAGTGGGGGAGGGGACATTTCAAGAGAGAAATCTAGCACTTCCAAAAGCACGTGGGGTTCCTATTTCCAGGAGCCAAAAGGCTGCCCTCCTTGGGCCCAAGTGGGTAAGAAGAGGAGCAGCAGCAGACCCCTGCCAACACGCGGTCACCAGCCTCCGTGTGCCACAGGGCCCACGGCTCCTGGCTCTGGGTAGGCCTGGGGCACCACACAGGCACAGGTGTGTCTGCGGTCCTCTCCTGGCGGCCAGCAGGCCATGGACCAGAGCCCACGAGAACCACAGCATCAGATCAGGACCAGCGCCAGCCGGGCAAGCCGTGGGGCTGTGGGGGCCGCACAGCCAGCCCAGGGTGCTGTCCCTCTCCAGCCAGGACGGCCTTGACTGCCGCCCAGAGCTGGCGGTCCCGTGGCCTGTCCCAGGCTGTGCCCGCTGCCCTCCGGCCGCCCTCGTCTGGGCCGCTGTGGGCTGCGGCCTCCTGAGCGGCGGTTCAGCCCAAGTTCACGGGCAGCGCGCTGGGTGGGCGGCGGGGCTGGCGGCCACCCAGCAAGGTGTGCAGCCTCGGAGGGCGGAAGGCGCCGAGGCTGCAGAGACACGGGGCCGGTTCTGGCGCTCGTTCTTGGCGTGACCGGCAGCAGCGGAGGCCAAGCGCAGGGGTTATTTTTAAGCAAAGCCCCCGCCATCAACCCAGCGGGTGCCCCCGCCGGGCCCTGCAGCCCTGGCCAGAAGCGCGGTAATTAAGCCCTTTAAAGCCCGCTGCCTCCTCAGGAAGGCCGCCACCTGGGGAGCACTTTCACAGGTGAATGGCTCCTTAAAAGCTTTTAAATTAATGTCGGGGCCCATAATTCTTACTTCTCCAGAAAGCGAGTTTTACAACTGCGCTGCCCGACCCTGCCGAGGGCGGGAGTGGCCCGTGGAAGTGGGGGCCGCCGGGCTGTGTTCAGTAGATTCCTTAAAGAGTCGGAGAGAACCCAGTACTTATCCTTAGGCCCCAGCCTCTGTCCCACACTGCCGGTGGCCCCAGTGACTGTCACCATTCATGAGCTATGCCATGAGGCAAGTGTTCGGAGACAGGCTCAGAGAGGCCAGGTAACTTGTACCAGTGGACTCAGCAAGTAGGAAAATGATTACATTTCAAGTGTTCTGGCCCCAAAGTCTGTTTTATTTCAACAATGCTACTTTGTAAAAATCAAGGAGAGTATGTCGATTTTGTAACTAACTTAATAAAGATTGAAGGTTAAAAAAAAGGGAGATGCCCAAACAAGGTCTGTGTGAGGGCCTGAGCCCACACTGTCTGCCCGCACCCACTGGCGGGGCTCCTGGCCCTGCTGGCCCTCCCCACGGCCTGTTAGATCCAGGAAGGGCGGAGCTCAGCCCTCGGAGGCTGGGAAGGCTGAAAAGGAGCCACCGCTGCCGGCTGCTTCCAGGTGAGCCAGGGAGCCCAGGGATGGCAGGGAACTGGGCACAGGCAGCCTGGGGGCTCAGAGCTGCTGCTGCTCCGGTGGCTGCCGCCGGTCCGCAGCTCCGCGGGCCCCTGTGGAGGAGCTCGACCCCAAGAGGAGCAGCCAGCAGAGCCCAGAGGGATGACAGTGGGGAGCAAGAGTCGGGGCCGGGGCCCGTGGCCCAGCTGACCACGGTTGTCAGGGCCACTGGAACACCCAGGTGGCCACAGATGGAGCCTCAGGACCACAGAGCCCTGGGAGAAAGGAGGGCCCATCCCTTGTCTCCACTGCCCAGTGGGGTTCCTCACCTTGCCATCAGCGAGACAGCCAGGGCCTGGGACAGACTAGAGGACAGCTAGGGGTCACTGAGGGCAGTGTCTTTAGTGTGTGGGCCACTGACCGAAAGCCCCCCTGCATGCATGAGGGCCTTGAGAAGGTGATGGGCCTGTGTCCATGCCAGCAGGGCCACCAGCACAGGGAGAGGCAGCCCCAGGCTTCAGGAGGCTGTGTGGTCAGCAGAGGTCAGCGTTCCCAGGTCCCAGCCACAGGCCCAGACAGCACCTAGCACGGAGAGGCTAGCGCCTGGGGTCCTGAGGGTGGAACCCCGTGGGCCACGCAGCTGCCCACACCGTCTCACTGTGCTGCAGGCTCCCCTTCCCCACTGGCCAGGCTGCGCTGCTGGACTTCCGCTGCTTGTCTAGTGTGAAGCCTCTGCCACCCAGGTCCCGGGAGGGCCCAAGACAGGGGTGATCAGAGCCCAGCCAGGTGGTGCCAACTGGCCACGACCATGCAGAGGCCAGCGAGACCAAGGAGCGGCCAGACACTGGCCACACAGGCCAGGCGAAGCCCCAAGCTGCAGCAGCCCCTGGACCCAGCCAGGGAGACGGATGGAAGAGTCCTAGCTTAGCAGAGTGTCAACACCCGGGTTGATCTGGAGGACCTGGGTAGGTTTCTGACTCAGCCTCCAGGGATCCTGGATTCCAGAAAGCAGCCAGGTCATGGGGAACCAATAATTGCTTTTTAAACATTTACTGAAGTGTGACACACAAGAAGAAAAGTGGATCCTCAGTGAGAGCGCGATGAATTTTTTCACAAATGGAGACACCCATAAAAAATAGGTTTTAAAAAGCTTTGCATGTGTGGCTTGAGGATGTTGTTCCCACAGCACAGGACATGAGCCCCCTGCCCACCAGGCTGTTCACCTGCTCGCTCGCAGAGCCCCCTACCCGCAGGCTGCCCAGGGAGGTCCTGCCTCCAGGAGGAGCACTGAGCAGGGTCCTCGATGGAGACCCAGGAGCCCAGACCAGGAGGCTGGCAAAGCCCCAGAGCCTGGCTGAACCCCAGACATCAGCACCTCCGAGGGCACCCAGCGGGCCCACAGGTGGCAGACCTGGGCCTCTGATCTGCAGGCCGCTCAGTAACCCAGCAACTCTCTAAACACACTCCACCGCTCCGGTGCTGCCAGGGCTCAGGCCATGCCCACAGATGCTTTGTCTGATGCAGAAAGATGAAGGTCTTTCTGGCAAAGCACCAGTCAGCCTGGGCTGCCTGTCCACCAGGCGACTCGGACCACACAGACGAAGCCCAAGGTCAAGGGCCACAGGGCTGGCTCCTCCCGAGGCTTCCCGAGGGCTGGTGTGTGCCCTCTTCTGCCCCAGTGGGTCGTCTCTCTGGGTCTGTGTCCTCCTCTCCCGTTTAGACCCTACCTCAGCACCTCAGTCCAACTTTGACAGGCCCAACTCGGTGCATGCCTGGGGGTGGGGGCCCAGCTCAGCCTGACTAGCACAGTGGCCAGGCGGCAGGCCTGGGGCAGGGGCAGCCCGTACAGGATGCCCTCTTCTGAGAGCACAGTGCCACGCACAACTAGCCAGAAGCAGGCAGCCCTGGGAGCTGCCCCTGCCCCTGCCAGCCCTACAGGGCTGAATCTGACAGTGTCCACGCATCACACAGATGTCCGCCACGTGGCAGGTGCAGACCTGAGTCCTGGGATGGCGCCCCTGGGATCCCACAGACGTCTGCAGGCAGCAGGGAGCTACCGCACAGAGGGCCCACTGCGCCCTGCAGAGGACGCCACCCGTGGGCAGCAGCAGGCTGGGGGACTCGTGGAAACACATCCCACTCTGGACTCCACAACTGCAAAGGTGTTTTATTTCCTGAAACTTTTAGATCAAAGGACATTGTTTTAAGACTCAGGGCTGCTATTTCCATTTCTGTGGAGAGATCATTAGAGGCAACAGCCAATTACTATCAGTAAAGGTCGAAGGACAGGAAAGAAAAGTCTATTTCCCTTCAACAGCAAGACCCACCAGAGACCACGGCGGCTGCCAGCCTCACGTCTGGGGCCTCGGAGGCTTGAGATGCACTCTGCCCCCGGGGACACTCCAGACGCACGTCCCCCGGGCAGCAGGGGAGATGAGAGCAGCTGCTGCCTCTGCCCCCGCAGACATCCCTGGGAGCCTCAGAAGCCACCATCAAAGAGCATTCCCCATTTTCTGCCTCTGGGAGGAGAAGGCGTTTCTCCACCTACTTCAAAGGTGGTGCTGGGTGACCTGTCCAGACGGTCCACGCGGCTTGCTGGGACCTGCTTCCTTAAGAAGAAGAGACTGTCCAGCGGCGGGTTGTAAGAGGCGCTCTGGGCACCACCACTCAACCCTTCTCCTTCCCATTACAAGAGTCGAACACCGATGGGGTTTTATGAGTGAGGGATCCTGAGGCCACCCACGCGCCTGGAGGCTGCCAGAAAAATTCCCAGATTTCAAAGGGCTTCTTGCTGAGGCCCAGGGCTCCATCTTACCGCCGGCTGGAGGCTGAGCTCCCCAACCTGGCTAAGCAGAACCGTCTGTGCCGCGAAGTTCCACACAGCAGCTGAATTCCTAGAGGCAGAGTGGCCCTCGACGGCAGGAGCCCAGGCCCCCACCCCACAGGCCGAGCCCCCTCCCAGGCCTAGGCTCAGCAGCACGCAGCCTGGATCCCTGGCGCCCAGGACCCCCAGGCCACGGATCCCAGTGACAGGGGCGTAGGAGTCCCACGGCAAGCCCTGCCCCGAGCTGTGTCTCAGGACACAGACCCAGTGGAACTCGCCTCCCACTCAGCAGGCCCACAGCTCTCGGGGATCCTGATTCTGCAAGTTTCGGGGGAGAGAACCCCAGCAAGACCCGCTCCTGGGGCCTCTGCTGGGAGGAGCTTGCCCTATTGTTATGAGCCTAGGGCCACTTCAGCAGCCCCTAGGCGTTTCTAAGGGAGACCCAAAGGAAGAAAGGGACAGGGATAGCTAAAGCAGGTTGAAGAGAGGCCTGAGGGCTGGGGGCTGTTAAGACAGTGAGAAGCTGCCGATCAGAACAGGAACGGAGTGTGCTGAGATTAACAGACTGTGAGGGGCACGGCCCCCTGGAGACCTGCAGGCCACAACCCCGTACACCAAGGGAGCCTTCAGACCACCGGAGCCGGTGGAGTTGCCCACCAACAGTGTGGGAGAAACTTCACTCGAAACCATATCCCAAAGTAGACCGAGAAGCTCACCACAAAAAGAAAAAGAAAAGGAAAGCGAGGCTCAGTCAGGGGCACACGCCGAGAATCCCAGCAGCTCGGGAGGCAGAGGCAGGAGGGTTGTGAGTTCAGAGCCAGCCTCAGCAACTTAGCGAGGCCCTAAGCAACTCAGGGAGACTCTGTCTCTAAATGAAATACAGAAGAGGGCTGGGATGTGGCTCAGTGGTTAAGGGCCCCTGGGTTCAATCCCCAGTGCCAAAAAAAAAAAAAAGAAAGAAACCATGAAATGTTTTAAAGAAAATATATTTGAATATTTCACTGACTTCACAATAAGTAAGATCGTTTAAAGTACGAAAACAAGAAACAAAGAAAATTCTTACTTCAAATGTGAATGCAAAAAAAAAAAAATGTGATTGCGTCTGCACCTCGGATATGAACCTAAGCATGTGACAATCAGAAGAGAAGGGCAACCCAGTCAGGAAGAGCTGCCACCACCCGATGCCTAGCTGCAACAGGAAAAGTGGCGGACTCACCAGCAGCCCACGGAGGGAAGGCAGAGGCTGCCAGTCAGCCGAAGCGGTGTCTTGAGCTTTTACGCTCTGCTGTGTTGCCTAAGTTTCCAAACGGCCCAGTGATTTTCACCGTAGGAAAAGAGGACAGGCGTGGGGTCCACCCACAGAAGGCTCCAGACCAACCTGTGGAGCCAGGAGGGGGTGGGGTCTCCCACGCCCAGCCGTGGCCCTGGCTCCCCCTCTTGGTGGCCCTTAAATGAGACCCTCTTCCCGCACTGCCCTCTGGCCCTACAATCTCGTGTCTCCAGCATGAGCCCCTCCCAACCCCGCTGTCCAGTCTGTCCACAGTTCCTGGACCACCTGGGCCACTGCTGCCCCACCCTCTTCCTCCTCTTCTGGTCCAGCCCCATCTAGCTGCCAGTCATGTCCATGTCCCCAGCGGCCCCAGCAAGAACCCCACAGGGCCCAGGGTCTGCCCTGGAGTCCAGGGGCTGCAGTGCGTGGCAGCCACAGGACCCGACTTCCCCGCACCTCTGCTTCTTACCCTAAAGACAGGGAGTGGGGTTACCAGGACACTGACACTCGGGGGTGTAATCTGGGCAGTCTCATAGTGCCCCACGCTGGTGTGACGCCCTGCTGTGGCTGTCCTGAGAGTCTGAGGACTTCTGAACGGGGCCCCACAGGGGCCTTCTTCCCTGGGCCCAGTCTGAGGCCTCCACAAGAGGGCTGCTGGGGCCGGGCCACCAGGAGAGCCCCTGCAGGGACTCCCGGGACCGACCTGACTCCTGAGGTCTGCAGACACTGCCTCCTGGCCCAGGAAGCACGGCGGGAGCCCAAGCCCAGCCGCTCTGCCCGGGAAACACGGTCGTTCCAGGAAGGAACGGTCGCTCCTGCGACTGCCACGGAGACTTACAGCTCCCAGCCTCTGGGCTTGGCAGGGGGACAGAAAGGCTCTCCCCTCCCGGGTGGGCCCGACTTGGAGAAGGGGCCCCACGCCGCCCTCCATGCCTGCGAGAACGGACGCGAGCTCAGCGGGCAGCTTTACGACGGGGCTGATGGGCCTGGACGGGGAGAGAGCACTGCTGAACATCAATATCCTGGAGAATGAGGAAGGAGATATTTCAGGAGTCATATATGCAAACAGTCGAAAGGCAAATGGTTTTCATAATGACTTATTAAAAGCTTTCTTCCCGGACTGGGAGTCCCAGAGCATATAAAGCCCAAAGCACTTAGCGAAATGGATTTAAGCACCAGAAAGCGTGTCCTGAGCCCGCTCCCCCGGCAGCACTGACCCAGCCCTGCCCCAGGGTTCTGAACTGGTTGGCTTTGGGTCCCTGGCTGGGCGCCAAGTTCTCATGGCCTCTGCTCAGCGCAGCTAGGACAAGCATGGAGCGCCATTCCTCGGAGCCCGGCAGTGGCCTGAGCCATGATCAGCCATGACTGGTACTGGCCTGAGGTCCCTCTTATGCCCTGGTCTCCTGGGTCTGTGCTGGGCAGAGGTGGGGTTGGTAGGCTTTAGGCCCCCCGCATTGGGCTCAGCCCTCAGAACAAGGGTCTCCAGTGGCCTGGCCCAGCCAGCCATGTCACCTACTTTCTCGTGGGTCCAGGAAATGGAAGGGGCAGAGTGAGGCAGATCTAGTTGTGAAGCGTCCAGACGCAGGGGAAATCCTCCCCAGTGGGTAAAACTCAAGATGGTTTAAGCCTCCTGTTCTTAACTAGAAATCAGAGGAGATCCTAGGAGACCCTCTGAGGTCCAGTGGCACCTGGCTTCACCCTGCCTTATTCCCAGGATCCTTAACACTTTCTGCTGAAGTTTAGCAGCTCTGCAGGAAGACAACAGGCCCCTGAGGACAGGCCCTGGGGGGAGGGAGCCTGTGGGGCAGGGCTCTGGAGGGACCTGCTGCCGGTACAGGAGATCAGCCCTGGACAGGGCAGGAGAGCGTCCCAGGATCCCCCTCCCTGCCGGAAGGCAGGGACAGGAGAGAACCCAGTGGGCTGAACTGGGACAGGAGAGGGAACTACTCCCAGATCAAGGTCCAAGGAAGGAAACCCGCGGGAGCGGCCAGGCCCCCTCGGCCAGGCCCAGCCACTCCTGCAGCCCTGGCCCCCCACCAAGGGGACAGAGCCCTGTCAAGCAGTAGGTGAAGGCTGGGTGACCTGGTTGTGGCTAGTCAAGGGCTTCGTGTCACAGGTCAGGACAGGGCCTTGGAGAGCAGAATCCAGTGCCCATTTTACAAGGAGGACATCAAGGTCCAGAGAGGCGTGGCACAGCCCCTGTTCTCATGGAGTGTGGGAGCCGTCACCAGCCTGGCTCCCGTACCCCAGGACAGCCCTTCCACCAGGCCACGCTGGCCCAGATGACGAGGTAGGAAGTGCCTGACGCTGGTGGCCGCAGATGTGAGCAGCTCCGTGTGATGCTGCCAAGCCACGCGGGCAACTCCAAGCTTGGTTTACTTGACACGTAACAAAGTCGAGTTAATCAGGAGGCCCTCCGTGACCACCCCAACCTGCCCTTCCAGCCCGACCTTCTGCTTTTGGGGGTACAGCTCAGCCCCCAACTGCACCTCCAACCCCACTAGACCCCCAAATGCAGGGCTTTCAGTTTCAAAACCAACAAGCCCTGGACAAACCAGGACCAGCTGTGACCCCACTCCCTGGTTTGGGGCAGCTCACCTCCTACAGGCCCCTGCAGTCAAGGGCCAGCCTGCCCCTCCAGGGCCTGTTCCTGCAGCCAGTCGGCATCTCCTTGGAGGAGGGAGCCTGAGCGGGACACAGGCTCCTTGGCCTCCCTGCCATTGAGCACCTGGCCCCTGGCCCAGCGCCACCGGCATGAACACCGTGGCCCAGAGAAGGGCCTTCACTTGCCACAGGCCCAGGCTGGACCTCGGCCATGCGCCTGCTCAGAGCACAGCCCACACAGCAAGAGCTGGGGACCCCTCGCCCCCACCCTGCTGCCCTCCCCCCCACGACTCTGCAGGCCTTCTTCCATGAGCACCCCTGAGCCAAACCTGCCATAGGACCATGGTCCATAAAGAACCTGCCGTAAGGACCCAGACAGTACGGTCACTGCCACGGCCCAGTGGGGGTCGCCTCAATGACGGTCATTTCCCCAAACACGCAGAAGGCCCCCCTCTTCTGTTCCACAGGTCCCAGGCAGCCTATGTGGACAGTGCAGGGCCAGTAGAGGTGGCCCCTTGTCTGCCCTGCTCCGGGGGACCAGTTAGGGTATGCTTCACACTGTCGCAGGCACGGTCTGGCAGCAGCAGAGGAGCAGTCAGATGGATTCAGGAAGCGTTGTTTTAAGGAACTCTACAAAAAAGAAAAGCAGAATGCTTACAGCAACCAATCAGAGTACCACAGCTGGAGGCCAACAGTCAGGCGCCACCTCAGTCCTAAAAGGAGAGGGCATGAGGGCCTAGTGGACCTGAGGCAGCAGTCCAGCCAGCACCCTACGTGCGGAGCCTGGAGAGAGCAAGCGCCACAGTTAGGGGCCAGGAGAGAGCAGCCCACTGCCGAAGGGAGTGCGTTAGAAACAGAAGCTGCCACCGGAGGTCAGGTGCCGACCCTCAGAGGGAGCACACCCAGGAAATGGGAGAGGGGAGGCATGGAGTGCTGACCGCACTGCAAGGCCTTAGGAGCGCCAGAGCCGCAGGACCCAGAGCAGCAGTCCACGGTGGGCGGCCGAGTCTTCAGGCCTCGCCGTGGTCAGTCAGGGCGTGGGCCATGCACCGAGAGCTGTGCCCAGCGCAGGCAGGTGGCCTCCCTGAAGCACTGACTGCGGGGGTCACTGCCGCCCACTCCCTGCGGCGGGGAGCACCTCCTCCCTGGAACAGCACCCGAGTGCTCTGGGCTGTCCCAGCCGAGAAGAGCCACGACCGCAGGGGAGGGGCCGCGGGGGCCGCAGCTCACGGTGCAAGCAGAAGTCGGAGGGCAGCGCGGACCAGGGGAGCCTCGCCCACCCGCCCGCCTCCTGCTTCACTCCAACTGCAACCTGCCCAGAGTCGGGGAGCAGGGGAGCCGTGGGTCTGGTCCCCGAGGGGGAGAGTGATGGGGGTGAGTCTGGGGACCCACACGCCCACCCAAGGGCCCGGCCCAGTCCCAGAACCTCACAGTCCCCAGCATCTCTGGCCTCTACCTCGTCTTTTAAATAATCTCTGAATTTCCTTTGAAAATTTTAAAATTATGAGTTTAATTTCTCGGTTTAGGCCAAGGTTTGTTTTCATTTTTTCCTAAATATTTTGTCATTGCTGATTTTCCTCTTTTCCCATGAGACGACGGTTTTCATTTCATTTCCCATGAGAAGTCGGCTTCTGTCCCTTCCTACTTTGTTCAGTTTTATTTTCATCTTCCTCCCTGGTGTCAGGGCCTGGTCCGTGCCACACCCAGCCTTAGCCCTGCTGTGGAGCACGGCCACCTCCTCCACCCGACAGGTGTCCCCTCACACGCAGGGTCCCGTGGGCCTGTGGATCAGTCTGAGTCTTCCCCTTACTCATGTCCTCGTGGGTGGCGGATCTGCTGAGAAATCGGGGGACTGTCTGCAGCTGGGGTGGCCCACATTAGCCCGAGCACCTGCCCAGCCTTGGGACAGGGAAGCCAGAAGGTCCATCGGCAGGAGAGCCCTCTTCCTGCGGTTGGGTGTTCTGGTGGAAGTGGTCTTCAATGTGAACACCACATTGTTTTTTCTCAGAGGTAATATACAAATGCGCTTTGCTAAGGTGCTCTTGGGAGTCTTTTCCTAAAACGGGTGAATTTACTCCATTTACATTTACAGTCACGAAGGAAGCATTTGGCCTTGGGTCTGCCTCAGACCTTCTGTGTTGCGAGCTTCCTAGGAGCCCTCCGGATGGTCATCTCAGGTAGAGCCGACTCTTCCTGCTTTCTGACCTTCCAGGGACCTTGGAAGAATGCAGTCCTTCCTGTCTCAGCGGAGTCACTGATGAGCTGTTCAGCCAGTGTTCTGGACCTACGTGCTTCAACAGGGCCGCATGGACAACCAGCACCGCCACACAGGCTCCCACCTGCCCATCTGTGGGAGGCCAACCTCGCACGTGACTGGTCACACTCCCCGCCGGGTGCTGAAGCGCTCAGTCACAGAAAAGTGGCAGAAATGTGACTGCGGGGTGTCCCGGGCCTCAGGGGAAACTCTACTCAGCAACAGCCAGCCAACCTTCTTGGGTTCCCCACCCTTCTGGGATGTGAGGGTCAGTGTCTTGTGCACGGGTGTGGAGCTACGCTCACCTGTTCCTTTGTGATATCACCCCTTGCGCTGTTTAGGATGGAATCTTCCACGGAAGTGCCTTGTGTGTGTCCCCTTCTCTTACTGTGCCCTAGGGTGTGGCCTACCCAGGTGTCAGTCAACCTGCTGACAGTGGACATCACGAAGATACTCAGCCCCCCGAAACCTGACCCTTGCCTCATTTGAATAGCTTCTCCTCAATAAAAGGGGTCAGTGCCTTCTCTCTCTCTCTCTCTCTCTCTCTCTCTCTCTCTCTCTCTCTCTCCCCCTCTCTCTCTCTTCCTGCGGACCCTTAAGGTCAGAGGAGCCATCACAGTGACCCCAAAGAAAAAGGCATTTGTGTCTCTTGGGTGGTTATTTTGTGCAGTTTACCTGGAGTGACCCCTGAGCCTTTTAGTCGCGAGAACTGAAACCCATTGGCCTGTATTTGGTTAGAGTTCTCTGAAACCTTTTTGATCATTCTAGTTAAGCTGTTGCGATTTTATCTCACTAACCTTATAATGTTTATTCAGAAGACATTTGCCAGTCTTTATTGAGTGACCCCTAAGCTCCTGGCTTTGTCATTGCTGGTGGCACAGGGGTGCAGGAAACCCAATAAACAAAACACCGTCATCAGACGGTGCTTTCTAGAAAGGAGGAGAGGCTGCGTGGCTCATGCCACCTTCGACACATGGCCTCCGGGACTCCACGGTGCTTGAGCATGCACTGAGAGGCCCTGATTCCTGGGTCCTCAGCCAGATGACCTCGCCTTCTCCCATGCAAAGGAAGAAAGAGTTGGACCAGTTCCAACAGCGTGTTTACCCTGAAGCCTTGCTTTCCTTCAAGTGTTCCATAGGAAATGAAGGGCTCTGGGTCCAGTGAGGGTGGAAACCTCCCATCCATATCCATCCCAGGAATTCAGACAAGAGGAGACTCCGCCCCTCTGTGAAGTCAGGATCAACCCAACACACTTCTGTGCCCCCCACTGGACAAGGCTGTAGTAAACAACCCTCCAAATGCTTGGGAATGCTGAATTTCTGCCCAGAGACCGTCCCTTAACCAGAGGAGCAGGTGCGTGCACACACACACAGGAAAAAAAAAAAAACACTCAGGGGCTGGGGATGTGGCTCAAGCGGTAGTGCACTCGCCTGGCATGCGTGCGGCCCGGGTTCGATCCTCAGCACCACATACCAACAAAGATGCTGTGTCGCCGAAAACTAAAAACTAAATATTAAAATTCTCTCTCTCTCTCTTAAAAAAAAAAAAAAAAACATTCAGAGTTTTGCTGCCACTGTCAATCACAGCCTGCCACCCCACCAGGCTTGAGGGGAGCATGGGCCCCAGCCTAGCTAGCTGGTCATGGAACCCCATCTTTCCATGCACAGTGATGGGTCTGAGGCTGGGCATGTGGCCAGGCAGGCAGAAGTCCTGCCCTGAGGTTAGATACTGGCCGGCAGGGTAGAGGGACCCTCTCCTTGTTGGAGTGAGAGCCCTGAGTGGGCCGGGGCTGCTGCTGGCCTTGGCAAGGAGAATCATGACAGGCAGGTGGGGGGGGGCTGTGGGCTGGGAAAGGCAGAACTGGCAGTGAACCCCGCCCAGCTCCTGACCCTGCGGCTCAGGCTGCCCCCTGGTGGGCCTCATCTCACTGGAGCCATCATGGCCACCAGAGCTCTGAGCAGTCACCATCCAGGCCAGAGGTGCTTTCTGTGGGAACCCCCGGGAGAGGAGGGGCTTCTCCCAGCTCCCACTGCCTGGCCCGTACAGTGCAGGGCAGAAGCGGGGGCACCTGAGGCCCTTTAGCTCCACCAGCCTCATGGGAAACTCCACTCAGCAGCAGCCGGCCAAGAAGTGCACTGAGGAGAGGGTGCAGAGCGCAGGTTGTGGGTGGAATCCCGAAATCCCTTGGCTCTGTGCTTCAAACGAGTCCTTGCCAACATCTAGGATTGTCTTTGAACTGCTCCTAAAGAGCCCTGGTTAATGTGACGCTTCACGGGTCCACCATGAAATCAGGAACGCCTCAGATCTCCCTCAGACCCGCGCCGGCGCTTGCGCCCCATCAATCAGAGAGGAAACCAGGCTCGCGCTGCACCAGGGAGACGGGACCTCCTGGCACTCCGCCACAGAAGGACCCCTGGAACGCGGATGGATGACAGGGGAAACGAGGAGAGGGAGGGGCAGAGAAGCTGCTTCCAGAAGGAATGAATTTGTGCGTGTGCTTTGATCCTGCTGTGATTTTTATTTGTTTTAGCCACATCCTCTCCTCTGCACCACTCAGCTCAAGGTGCTTTAAATTAGATGGAGCTAGAAAAGCTCCCCCCGCTCCCCTCCCCCACACAGCCCACGCTGCAGTCTGCAAGATGCATGATCACGCCATGCTCAAGTGTAACTGGAGTAAATTGAGACGAATAAATAAACTCATGCTCTTTGCCATGGACTCCTGATGTGTTTGCAGACAGCTAACTCTCAAGGCAAACAAAAAGTGGCAGTATTTACCGGCTTTGCCTGGAGCTGTGGGAGCCTCCGGTCCTGGATCTGCTGGGCATTTGCTCACAGATGGATGCCGTTTCCCCTGCTACCTTTCCTTCCCTTGCTGGCCTTCCTGCCTTGCCATGGTCCAGGCTGAATGGGGACTTCGTGGGACACTTTCCTCTCGCGCCTGCTCTCAGTAGGACAGCACAAACGTCATACAGGCCCTGACGGCAGGAGGTGGGAAGACAGACTGTGTCTTGAAGCCCAGAACTTTTTTCAAAAAAAGCAAACCAGTGCCAGCCGGACCAGCCACTTTGCTCAGCCCTCAGGAGAGCGCTCTCCACCAATAGATCCCCTCAGACATTCTGGTTAGGGAGGCAGATGCCTTGGGGCCTCTCTCAGGAGGCTCTGAAACGAACCCCTATCTTCAGAACCTTCACTCTGCCAGCTGCTCCCGCCATCGGCCGCTGGCTCTGGAGCCCTCGGCATGCAGGAACCTCCCCTGTCCATTTCTGTCTGTGAGAGACAGGTGCAGGCCCTCTGCTCCTGCACTGCCAGGCGGAGCTACTAGGGCCTCGGAGACATGGGTCCCAGCCAGAGGTGAGCCACCCCGTGCCATGACGATCAAGGTCCCCGCTGTGCATAGTGGGTGCCTCATAGCCAAGAACTGGGGGTCGTACCCACTCCTGAGGGTTACAGAGGACCCTTTAACTAGGTCACCCATGTAGTCACGACATCCACCTTCTTACAGTGCTCTTGGCCTCCTATGGTGGACAGAGCCCGCCCTGCCTCTGTGTCCCATTCTGTGACAGTTCCCACAGCCTGATGTCCCATGGATATCGGTCTCTCTCTTTTAGTCCCTCTTTGGCTGCCGAGCATCTAGCTTCCCTGCTGTGACTGCACCCCCATTTCTTAGTGGGGATCACCTCCCCCCAGCGGGGTGTGGTCCGTGGGGAGGACAGTTCCTGGCAAGCAGGTTCCGTGCAGCAGTGACCACCAGCCTGGGAAGAACAGGAGAGCAGGGCGGTCGGCCTCCCCTGCCCCACAGGAGGGCGTCTTCCGCCTGCCTTCAGCTCTCTGGCACCCCGGGTTGGGCATGCAGTCCCCAGGGGATCCCCAGAGCATCTCGCCCACCCTCAGTCACACACACTCAAGATCCTTCCAACAACAACACCTGGGCTGGGCTCCGGCTCTGCAGGGTGGTTCTTGGAATCTCTCTGTGGCTTCCTACCTTGTCTCTTGACTTCTTACTCCTCAGCTCAGTTTAGCTGATTGACACTTCCCAAGAAAGTCACCTTCCACCTGATGCTGTGTTGTATCGGGACAGATTGCCCTGCCCCTCGTCATACATCTGGGCCACAGGGCTTTGGCAGGAGTCCTGTCTGGGTGGAAAGATAGGGAAAACAGCATGTGCCCTTCAGCGTCTCTCCCTGGGCTGCGAGATGCAGTCAGCCTGGGTCCCGGGTGCCCAGTGGAGCAGAGCCCACAGACCTGCACTGCGTGAGGAGGCAGTGGCCCGTGCTGCCTAAGCCCTGAGACCCCACTGCTGGTCCTGTTCTCGACAGCAGCTATCCCACGTCTTGCCCAAGAATCTCTTCTACCCCCCAGAATAAAACGCATTTTGCTTGGTGTTCTGGAATTGCCCAGTCTTCCTTTCTTATACCTAAACCTTTAATCCAGCTGAAGGCTATTGTAGGCAGGAATAGTCAAAAGATGTCACTTTTTAAGTAAATGTTTTCCTATAGATCACCAATTGTCCAAAATCTGACATTCAATTTCCTTATCTGAAATGCCAACCTTTCCAAATGGTAAATCTGATGTCCCCATGTGGAATGTCTGCATTGGTGGTGACTGAAGTGTTTGACAGTACAGCGTTGAAGGTGTCAGTCTGTTTGGGGAAGTGATTTACATGTCAGCCCTTACCCTCGAGCCAGTGCCTGCTCTAGGACACTCATGACACTCATGAAGGACCAGCGAGCGTGTGCACCCAGGACGTGCGTGTGCACCCAGGACGTGCGTGTGCACCCAGGACGGGCGTGGGCACCCAGGACGTACGTGTGCACCCAGGACGTGCGTGGGCACCCAGGACGTGCGTGGGCACCCAGGACGTGCGTGCAGGAGACGCAGAAACCGAGCAGTGAAATAGCACCAAGGGTTAGGACTCTGTGGACAGCAAGCTTTCCTGAGGGAGGTCAAGGGGATGTGCCAGACCCACCTGGGGAATGAAAAGAGCAAAGACAGCGGTGACTGAATGCCTCTGCCCTTGGGCAGGAGGCCATCAGCCCCTGGAGTCCAGCAAGGACCAAGAAGCAGAGCCTTGGAAGCAACATGCCCCTCATCCTTTCACGCCGGGACAGCCTTGGGCCATTGAGCTGGAAAGCCACAGAGCAGACTGCCATGCTCTCAGCACCTTCCAGACACTGACCAGGCCCAGGGGCACGGGAAGGACAGATGCCAGGGCAGCCACCTGTTGTGCGTCAGGGAAGCCCGGGCCAAGCTCCTGGCACCTCACACTGAGCGCTCCCCTCTTGCAGGCGGCTGCTTTCTCCTCGGAGGTCGCAGCTCCCCCTGGTGGAAGGGGAGGAGGAACCAGCAACCAGGGGAGATGGTGGGAGGTGCAGGCAGAAGCAGCCCCTCGCCCTTCACGACACAGTTCTGCCACCAAGCTGGCTGATGTGTCCTCATTTGGGAGCTTCCTTAAATTGTGTTCTTCTCCCATGATTTAAAAATTTGCTTGACTTCCAGTTTAATCTGGCAGAGCAAAGCTGTGGACTTTCTGCCACAAACCCCATGAAGACGGGAAAAGAAATTTAGAAGTAAGGATACAGATCCCCTGGCACTGAGCCCAGAGACTGGTCTGTGACCCTGGAGGACTCAGCAGAGAGCAGCACAAGGCAACCCCTGTGGCCTGACGGGGGGAGCCGGAATGCAGCGCGGGACCACGCAAGTTCCCACGAGGAGCCCCAGCAAGTCTGCAGCGCGGAGAGGGGCGTGGCACAGCAGCCTGAACTACCCTTGTCTCTTGACTTCTTACACCTCAGCTCAGTTTGGCTGATTGACACCTCCCAAGAAAGTGAATTACATTATGGACAGTTGCCCAGGACACCCACCGTCCCTGGAGAAGCCGCCATCAGTCACCGGTGACCTGCGGGGGCTGTAGCAAGAGCCACCACAGAGAGGCAGGGAGCAGCTCCCTGTTGGTCACCAGCACAGAGAAGAAGACGAAGGCTTGGGAGGTGGCAGAGTAACCCAGAATAAGGCCTCTCTGGGGCAGCCTGACCTCCGGGTCATTCCACTAACTTCACTGGGGAGAAACAGACCCCGGAACCACCTCTGCCCCTTGGCTCTAGGACAAGTCTTCGCTCGGGGCAGAGGCAGCCCCTCCAGCCCTCAGAGCAGCCTGAAAGTGTTCAAAATCAGCCTTCTGCTCAATCCAAAGAGCCGCTTGTGCTCCCGGAGCCAGGAATGTGCCTCCAGCTGCAGATCCAGCGCCGCCCCGAGGCCTGCTGCCACCTCTCTCTGAACTCCGCGAAGCCTGGAGCTGTTCCTGCGCCCTGCCCCTCCACGCACACCACAGGGCACCCCCAGGAATGCCACGGTGCTCTGGGCTTTGTCTCCCTGAGAGCCAGGCTGCCCTCTGGGCGGCCAGTGCCCCACTCCATCCTGTTCAGCCAGCCCAGGGCAGCCCCAGCGCCCATGCTGAGACCGCCACAGGCCTCCCTGCGTCCTCCTCCCCGGGCAGCCACTCTGCTGTGGGTTCCGGGACAGGGCAAGCGGAAGGCCACCCAGAGGCCTGGGCCCAGGGGACAGAGCCAGGACCCTGGACAGGTAACAGGAAGACACAGGCTGCGTGGCTTCCCCACTGGGGCCTGTCTGCGCCAGCCTCCTGCCTCCTGGTCATCTGTCATCGCTGACCCAAAAGAACCGCCAAGACAGGGGAGCTGCCACGGGCTCTGAGGTGGGCCGTGACGGGACCCAACTGTGTGCCAGAAAACAGTCTCTGGGAAGGACCTGCGCCTGGCTGGGTCACTCGTTGGCTTGGGATCTCGGGACAGGAGGGCTCTGGAGGTCTCAGGGTTGTGTCAGGGAGGTTGGGATTCCGATCCCACTTCCAACTCTGGCACGCTGGGCGTCCTCAGGCGGCACGCCAGGGAAGGGAAGGCCACCTGGCCAGAGCACGGTGTGGCCTCGCCTGGGGGCCAAGGCTGAGTGACCGGCAGGCACTGATGGAGTCAGCTCCTGCCCAGCATGGATCATCGGGTCAGGCGGAGTGCGTCCTATTGGTGGCAAGAGGGGCAGTGCAGAGAAAGCAGGGGCCCCAGCCCAAGCCCCACAGGAGCCCTAGACTACAGGCCAGACCAGCCACGGGGCTCTGCTCTCTGCAGCTGACCCACAGCCCGGCTCCCTGACGTGGCTGAGATGGGATGACCAGTGGGCTGCCCGCCCCAGGAGGCCCAGCTGCCTGTCTGAGAGGCACGACCCTGGTGCTCTGGGCCTGGCTTTCCTGGCCCTGAGTGATCACAGACACTTGTCTGCACATGTCACCAGCCAGGTTCTGTGACCCTGCTAGAGACTCTCATGAACTTCAGTATCGGGTACCCAACAAGAGTGGACCACGTGGGACCTGAGGGGCCGGGTGAGGAGGCCAGAACCTGCAGAGATGCCCTGGGCATGGCCTGACAGCAGGGGTCTGACCGGGGTGCTGCCCACCTGGCCTGCGGTGGGAAGCCTGGGGAGGAGTGAACCAGGTCCAGACCCCCCTCCCTCCTCCCGCACAGCCAGGAGAGCCTCTGGCCTCCAGATGCAGGGTCTGCAAGCCATTTCCCTGTGCTATTTCAAGATCAGGGCCTTGATCTTTTGCCACTTTGGAAGGAGCAGAGAAACAAAGGGATCCAGACTGTTGCTTAAGAGCCCGGCTGGCTTCCCCGCGGCCGCCATTCATCTGGGCTCTGGGCCTCACTGGCCAGCCAGCCTTGATGGGGGCCTCCTCCTACGGCCAAGTGGCAGCTCCCCCTCCTGACCAGCAGTCTCCTCTCACCCACAGAGGGTCCCAGCCCAGGGAGGACAGGGACCTGAGGGAAGGCAGGGATGTCCCACCTCAGGGAGGAACAGGGACCTGAGGGAAGGCAGGGGATGTCCCACCTCAGGGAGGAACAGGGACCTGAGAGAAGGCAGGGATGTCCCACCTCAGGGAGGAACAGGGACCTGAGGGAAGGCAG
The DNA here is from genome assembly GCF_052094955.1 of Ictidomys tridecemlineatus. Classification (NCBI taxonomy): domain Eukaryota; kingdom Metazoa; phylum Chordata; class Mammalia; order Rodentia; family Sciuridae; genus Ictidomys; species Ictidomys tridecemlineatus. The sequence continues at coordinate 196,442,442 of NC_135483.1, read as the reverse complement.
GATCCCACCTCAGGGAGGAACAGGGACCTGAGGGAAGGCAGCGATGTCCCACCTCAGGGAGGAACAGGGACCTGAGGGAAGGCAAGTCCCACCCCAGGGAGGAACAGGGACCTGAGGGAAGGCAGGGGATGTCCCACCTCAGGGAGGAGCAGGGACCTGAGGGAAGGCAGGGATGTCCCACCCCAGGGAGGACAGGGACCTGAGGGAAGGCAGGGATGTCCCACCCCAGGGAGGACAGGGACCTGAGGGAAGGCAGGGGATGTCCCACCTCAGGGAGGAACAGGGACCTGAGGGAAGGCAGGGGATGTCCCACCTCAGGGAGGAACAGGGACCTGAGAGAAGGCAGGGATGTCCCACCTCAGGGAGGAACAGGGACCTGAGGGAAGGCAGGGTCCCACCCCAGGGAGGAACAGGGACCTGAGGGAAGGCAGGGATGTCCCACCCCAGGGAGGAGCAGGGACCTGAGGGAAGGCAGGGATGTCCCACCCCAGGGAGGACAGGGACCTGAGGGAAGGCAGGGATGTCCCACCTCAGGGAGGACAGGGACCTGAGGGAAGGCAGGGATGTCCCACCCCAGGGAGGAGCAGGGACCTGAGGGAAGGCAGGGGATGTCCCACCTCAGGGAGGAGCAGGGACCTGAGGGAAGGCAGGGATGTCCCACCCCAGGGAGGACAGGGACCTGAGGGAAGGCAGGGATGTCCCACCTCAGGGAGGACAGGGACCTGAGGGAAGGCAGGGATGTCCCACCCCAGGGAGGAGCAGGGACCTGAGGGAAGGCAGGGGATGTCCCACCTCAGGGAGGACAGGGACCTGAGGGAAGGCAGGGGATGTCCCACCTCAGGGAGGAACAGGGACCTGAGGGAAGGCAGGGATGTCCCACCTCAGGGAGGAACAGGGACCTGAGGGAAGGCAGGGATGTCCCACCCCAGGGAGGAGCAGGGACATGAGGGAAGGCAGGGGATGTCCCACCTCAGGGAGGAGCAGGGACCTGAGGGAAGGCAGGGGATGTCCCACCTCAGGGAGGAACAGGGGCCTGAGGGAAGGCAGGGGATGTCCCACCTCAGGGAGGAACAGGGACCTGAGGGAAGGCAGGGATGTCCCACCCCAGGGAGGACAGGGACCTGAGGGAAGGGGATGTCCCACCTCAGGGAGGAACAGGGACCTGAGGGAAGGCAGGGATGTCCCACCTCAGGGAGGAACAGGGGCCTGAGGGAAGGCAGGGGATGTCCCACCTCAGGGAGGAACAGGGGCCTGAGGGAAGGCAGGGTATGTCCCACCTCAGGGAGGAACAGGGACCTGAGGGAAGGCAGGGGATGTTCCACCTCAGGGAGGAACGGGAACCTGAGGGAAGGCAGGGGATGTTCCACCTCAGGGAGGAACAGGGACCTGAGGGAAGGCAGGGGATGTCCCACCTCAGGGAGGAACGGGAACCTGAGGGAAGGCAGGGGATGTTCCACCTCAGGGAGGAACAGGGACCTGAGGGAAGGCAGGGGATGTCCCACCTCAGGGAGGAACAGGGACCTGAGGGAAGGCAGGGGATGTCCCACCTCAGGGAGGAACAGGGGCCTGAGGGAAGGCAGGGATGTCCCACCTCAGGGAGGAACAGGGGCCTGAGGGAAGGCAGGGATGTCCCACCCCAGGGAGGAGCAGGGACCTGAGGGAAGGCAGGGATGTCCCACCCCAGGGAGGAACAGGGACCTGAGGGAAGGCAGGGATGTCCCACCTCAGGGAGGACAGGGACCTGAGGGAAGGCAGGGATGTCCCACCCCAGGGAGGAGCAGGGACCTGAGGGAAGGCAGGGGATGTCCCACCTCAGGGAGGACAGGGACCTGAGGGAAGGCAGGGATATCGCACCCCAGGGAGGAACAGGGACCTGAGGGAAGGCAGGGGATGTCCCACCTCAGGGAGGAACAGGGACCTGAGGGAAGGCAGGGATGTCCCACCCCAGGGAGGACAGGGACCTGAGGGAAGGGGATGTCCCACCTCAGGGAGGAACAGGGACCTGAGGGAAGGCAGGGATGTCCCACCTCAGGGAGGAACAGGGGCCTGAGGGAAGGCAGGGGATGTCCCACCTCAGGGAGGAACAGGGGCCTGAGGGAAGGCAGGGTATGTCCCACCTCAGGGAGGAACAGGGACCTGAGGGAAGGCAGGGGATGTCCCACCTCAGGGAGGAACGGGAACCTGAGGGAAGGCAGGGGATGTTCCACCTCAGGGAGGAACAGGGACCTGAGGGAAGGCAGGGGATGTCCCACCTCAGGGAGGAACAGGGACCTGAGGGAAGGCAGGGGATGTCCCACCTCAGGGAGGAACAGGGGCCTGAGGGAAGGCAGGGATGTCCCACCTCAGGGAGGAACAGGGGCCTGAGGGAAGGCAGAGGATGTCCCACCCCAGGGAGGACAGGGGCCTGAGGGAAGGCAGGGGTCCCATCCCTGGGAGGAACAGGGACCTGAGGGAAGGCAGGGGATGTCCCACCTCAGGGAGGAACAGGGACCTGAGGGAAGGCAGGGATGTCCCACCCCAGGGAGGACAGGGACCTGAGGGAAGGGGATGTCCCACCTCAGGGAGGAACAGGGACCTGAGGGAAGGCAGGGATGTCCCACCTCAGGGAGGAACAGGGACCTGAGGGAAGGCAGGGATGTCCCACCCCAGGGAGGAACAGGGACCTGAGGGAAGGCAGGGATGTCCCACCTCAGGGAGGAACAGGGGCTGAGGGAAGGCAGGGTTCCATCCCTGGGAGGACAGGGACCTGAGGGAAGGCAGGGACGTCCCACCCCAAGGATGAACAGGGACCTGAGGGAAGGCAGTGATGTCCCACCTCAGGGAGGAACAGGGACCTGAGGGAAGGCAGGGATGTCCCACATCAGGGAGGAACAGGGACCTGAGGGAAGGCAGGGATGTCCCACCTCAGGGAGGAACAGGGACTTGAGGGAAGGAAGGGGATGTCCCACCCCAGGGAGGAACAAGGGCCTGAGGGAAGGCAGAGGATGTCCCACCTCAGGGAGGAACGGGGACCTGAGGGAAGGCAGGGGATGTCCCACCTCAGGGAGGACAGGGACCTGAGGGAAGGCAGGGATGTCCCACCTCAGGGAGGAACGGGGACCTGAGGGAAGGCAGGGGATGTCCCACCTCAGGGAGGAACGGGGACCTGAGGGAAGGCAGGGGATGTCCCACCTCAGGGAGGAACGGGGACCTGAGGGAAGGCAGGGGATGTCCCACCTCAGGGAGGAACGGGGACCTGAGGGAAGGCAGGGATGTCCCACCTCAGGGAGGAACAGGGGCCTGAGGAAAGGGGATGTCCCACCTCAGGGAGGAACAGGGACCTGAGGGAAGGCAGGGGATGTCCCACCCCAGGGAGGAACAAGGGCCTGAGGGAAGGCAGGGGATGTCCCACCTCAGGGAGGAACAGGGACCTGAGGGAGGGCAGGGATGTCCCACCCCAGGGAGGAGCAGGGACCTGAGGGAAGGCATGTCCCACCTCAGGGAGGAACAGGGACCTGAGGGAAGGCAGGGGATGTCCCACCTCAGGGAGGAACAGGGGCCTGAGGGAAGGCAGGGTCCCACCTCAGGGAAGAACAGGGACCTGAGGGAAGGCAGGGATGTCCCACCTCAGGGAGGAACAGGGACCTGAGGGAAGGCAGGGATGTCCCACCCCAGGGAGGACAGGGACCTGAGGGAAGGGGATGTCCCACCTCAGGGAGGAACAGGGACCTGAGGGAAGGCAGGGATGTCCCACCCCAGGGAGGAGCAGGGACCTGAGGGAAGGCAGGGATGTCCCACCCCAGGGAGGAACAGGGACCTGAGGGAAGGCAGGGATGTCCCACCTCAGGGAGGACAGGGACCTGAGGGAAGGCAGGGATGTCCCACCCCAGGGAGGAGCAGGGACCTGAGGGAAGGCAGGGGATGTCCCACCTCAGGGAGGACAGGGACCTGAGGGAAGGCAGGGATATCGCACCCCAGGGAGGAACAGGGACCTGAGGGAAGGCAGGGGATGTCCCACCTCAGGGAGGAACAGGGACCTGAGGGAAGGCAGGGATGTCCCACCCCAGGGAGGACAGGGACCTGAGGGAAGGGGATGTCCCACCTCAGGGAGGAACAGGGACCTGAGGGAAGGCAGGGATGTCCCACCTCAGGGAGGAACAGGGGCCTGAGGGAAGGCAGGGGATGTCCCACCTCAGGGAGGAACAGGGGCCTGAGGGAAGGCAGGGTATGTCCCACCTCAGGGAGGAACAGGGACCTGAGGGAAGGCAGGGGATGTCCCACCTCAGGGAGGAACGGGAACCTGAGGGAAGGCAGGGGATGTTCCACCTCAGGGAGGAACAGGGACCTGAGGGAAGGCAGGGGATGTCCCACCTCAGGGAGGAACAGGGACCTGAGGGAAGGCAGGGGATGTCCCACCTCAGGGAGGAACAGGGGCCTGAGGGAAGGCAGGGATGTCCCACCTCAGGGAGGAACAGGGGCCTGAGGGAAGGCAGAGGATGTCCCACCCCAGGGAGGACAGGGGCCTGAGGGAAGGCAGGGGTCCCATCCCTGGGAGGAACAGGGACCTGAGGGAAGGCAGGGGATGTCCCACCTCAGGGAGGAACAGGGACCTGAGGGAAGGCAGGGATGTCCCACCCCAGGGAGGACAGGGACCTGAGGGAAGGGGATGTCCCACCTCAGGGAGGAACAGGGACCTGAGGGAAGGCAGGGATGTCCCACCCCAGGGAGGAACAGGGACCTGAGGGAAGGCAGGGATGTCCCACCTCAGGGAGGAACAGGGGCTGAGGGAAGGCAGGGTTCCATCCCTGGGAGGACAGGGACCTGAGGGAAGGCAGGGACGTCCCACCCCAAGGATGAACAGGGACCTGAGGGAAGGCAGTGATGTCCCACCTCAGGGAGGAACAGGGACCTGAGGGAAGGCAGGGATGTCCCACATCAGGGAGGAACAGGGACCTGAGGGAAGGCAGGGATGTCCCACCTCAGGGAGGAACAGGGACTTGAGGGAAGGAAGGGGATGTCCCACCCCAGGGAGGAACAAGGGCCTGAGGGAAGGCAGAGGATGTCCCACCTCAGGGAGGAACGGGGACCTGAGGGAAGGCAGGGGATGTCCCACCTCAGGGAGGAACAGGGACCTGAGGGAAGGCAGGGGATGTCCCACCTCAGGGAGGAACGGGGACCTGAGGGAAGGCATGGGATGTTCCACCTCAGGGAGGAACGGGGACCTGAGGGAAGGCAGGGGATGTCCCACCTCAGGGAGGAACAGGGACCTGAGGGAAGGCAGGGGATGTCCCACCTCAGGGAGGAACGGGGACCTGAGGGAAGGCAGGGATGTCCCACCTCAGGGAGGAACAGGGGCCTGAGGAAAGGGGATGTCCCACCTCAGGGAGGAACAGGGACCTGAGGGAAGGCAGGGGATGTCCCACCCCAGGGAGGAACAAGGGCCTGAGGGAAGGCAGGGGATGTCCCACCTCAGGGAGGAACAGGGACCTGAGGGAGGGCAGGGATGTCCCACCCCAGGGAGGAGCAGGGACCTGAGGGAAGGCATGTCCCACCTCAGGGAGGAACAGGGACCTGAGGGAAGGCAGGGGATGTCCCACCTCAGGGAGGAACAGGGGCCTGAGGGAAGGCAGGGTCCCACCTCAGGGAAGAACAGGGACCTGAGGGAAGGCAGGGATGTCCCACCTCAGGGAGGAACAGGGACCTGAGGGAAGGCAGGGATGTCCCACCCCAGGGAGGACAGGGACCTGAGGGAAGGGGATGTCCCACCTCAGGGAGGAACAGGGACCTGAGGGAAGGCAGGGATGTCCCACCCCAGGGAGGAACAGGGACCTGAGGGAAGGCATGTCCCACCTCAGGGAAGAACAGGGACCTGAGGGAAGGCAGGGATGTCCCACCCCAGGGAGGACAGGGACCTGAGGGAAGGCAGGGGATGTCCCACCCCAGGGAGGAACAGGGACCTGAGGGAAGGCAGGGATGTCCCACCTCAGGGAGGAACAGGGACCTGAGGGAAGGCAGGGATGTCCCACCTCAGGGAGGAACAGGGACCTGAGGGAAGGCAGGGTCCCACCCCAGGGAGGAACAGGGACCTGAGGGAAGGCAGGGGATGTCCCACCCCAGGGAGGAACAGGGACCTGAGGGAAGGCAGGGATGTCCCACCTCAGGGAGGAACAGGGACCTGAGGGAAGGCAGGGATGTCCCACCCCAGGGAGGAACAGGGACCTGAGGGAAGGCAGGGGATGTCCCACCTCAGGGAGGAACAGGGACCTGAGGGAAGGCAGGGGATGTCCCACCTCAGGGAGGACAGGGACCTGAGGGAAGGCAGGGATGTCCCACCTCAGGGAGGAACAGGGACCTGAGGGAAGGCAGGGGATGTCCCACCTCAGGGAGGACAGGGACCTGAGGGAAGGCAGGGATGTCCCACCTCAGGGAGGAACAGGGACCTGAGGGAAGGCAGGGTCCCACCTCAGGGAGGAACAGGGACCTGAGGGAAGGCAGGGATGTCCCACCTCAGGGAGGAACAGGGACCTGAGGGAAGGCAGAGGATGTCCCACCTCAGGGAGGACAGGGACCTGAGGGAAGGGGATGTCCCACCCCAGGGAGGAACAGGGGCCTGAGGGAAGGCAGGGGTCCCATCCCTGGGAGGAACGGGGATGTGAGTTAAGGCTGGGGCATCCCAACCCAAGGGAGGAACTGGGCAGGCTCCTCCAGGAAGGACAACGATCCCCAATGAAGGAAAAGGATCCACCAGTCCAGGTAGAGGACAGCGCCTGGGGCGCCTAGAGACCTGGGATCGCAAAAACTTCAAAGAGCAGAAAAGAAGATATGCCAACGTGGCCGAGGCCCAGGCATCGTGAGGGCGGCCTGCTGTCCCGTGAGCCCCAGAGCGGGGCTTAGAGCAGGGTTTAGAGCTGACCCGTGTGACCTACAGGACGGGTTGCAAGAGCTGGTGCAGAGCCCACCACACCCTGCCCCAGTGAGGGTGCTCCAGATACAAGGGGCAGCCCTGGGAGCTCCCGGGAGAGCAAGCCACAGGACCTGGCATCACCACCATCAGCATCTCCATCCGTCCCATCACCTCGTCCCCACGGCCATCGTTCAGATCTTGAGGGTCCCTAAAAGGCCCATGTGTTGAAGGCTCGGTCCCAGCCAGAGGTGCTGTTGGGAGGTAGTGGGACCTTAGGGGAAGGGACCTGGAGGAAGGAATTGAGGTTATTGGGGACATGCTGGGACCTTGCCCATCCTCCCCTTTCCCTCTGCTCCCTGGCTGCCAAAAAGGGAGATGCTTCCCCACACGCACTGCCTGCTACCTGCCTGTCCTAGGAGCAAAAGCAGAGCACTCACACCCCAAAACTTGAGCCAAAACAAAGCTCTCCTCCTTGTAAGTTGATTATGTCAGACATCTTGTCACCATCATAACTACCTCGAGCCACCTGCACCTGAAGTCCTGCCTCTGCCCCTCTTGCCTGTGATCTCCCTGTGACACACACATGACCTCAGAGTCAGTGCGGGCCACCTGTGGCGATTTTACCAATGGACAGCCCTGGCCGGCTTGTTCCCCTGTAACTGGTTCCCGCCTCCCTGCCTGTCCTCCGCAGGCTGCTGTGGGCGCTGTGTCCCCAGGCCACCTCCCTCCCAGCGCCTCCCCAGAGCTGCCCGACGCTGCACCTGCACCTGCTGTCCTGCCTCTGTTCCTGTGTCATTCTCTGCAGCAAAGGAACAGCTGCCATTGCCCCTTGAAAACACCTCCTCCCCACCCCGGCTGCTCGCCCACCCCTCCTCAGCTCCCCCAGCCCCCTGAGGGGCTGTCCCTGCCACCAGGTGACCACAGTCAGCGAGGACTTGTGCCACTGGCACCATGGCCCTGCACGAACACCCTGGCCCTGTGGCTAGGCCTCCCCACAGGCCTGAAGCACTCTGTGTGCTGGGGATGCCATAGCTACTGGGACGCGTAACTGTGGGCAGAATAAAAGGCACACCGGCTCCACAGGCCACGCCGCTCCACAGGCCAGGCCACGCAGAAACGAGCCCACACGTCCAAGCAGCGACGGGGACGACAGAATGTGCAGTCAGAGTCCCAGTCCAGGCACCCGTGACGCCTCTCAGGCCCACGCGAGTCAGTGCTCCCAACAGAAGCTGTCACCTGGTCCCTGCAGAGTCACCCAGGCAACCATCCTCACAACTCACACGTCAGCTTGCTACAGCCAAGCTGGGGACGACCAGGGATATATCGTCCAGCCGTGTGACCTCCAGAGTTGGCGATTTTAAGTTGATGAAAAATAAGTCAAGCTAGAGGTTTACTTAGTATTTTCCCTGGAAAATTCCATCTCATGCAAATATTCTGCTTCTGTGGTTTAATCAGGGCCCGTGACAGGTCTGTTGAACAGAGCTCAGGGGAGAGAAGCAACATGCTCCACATTTATTGTGCCAGGGGTTTTCATTGTCCCAGCCTTTGTCCCACGTGGTTTTCCCTGTCTCAAAGAAGACTTCAACACACTGAAAGAAATTGAAGTTCAGATGAAAACTGCCTCATATTCTCAAGTAAATGAAAGAAAATATGGTATATCTAGGTGCCATTTCTTCTTGTTGAGAGCCACAGCCGAAGGGGCCCCAGCAAACTTCCAGCTGCCAGCTGATGATTGGCTCACAGCGGCCCCAGCAAACTTCTAGCTGCCAACTGATTGGCTCCTCTGCAGTGATGCTCATTGGGTTATTTCCCTGCCCTTTCAGACCACGGAGCTGCTCATTGGGGGACTCTTATGGCTCCACCCACGCGACCCAGCCAATCGGCCTGAAGAGCAGGAGGAGTGGGGGAGGTTGAGGGCTTGTGGGAAGCCAGTGGTGGCAGTTGGGCTCTGAGGGTTTTCCTGAAGAGCTGTGTGGTGCAGTATGTGTGTTCTAAAAATAAAGTTCGTTTCCTTTGACAAGTGGATCCTGAACTGTGCCCAGCCAGACTGCAGCACTTCTAACTAACTTTCTGAATGCACTATATATGTGTATATGCAATGCATTATACGATATAAACATTGTATCTATTTCACTGTGCTAAGTGCTCACCATACCTATGTTATGGTTTAGATAAGAGGTGTCCCCCAAAAGCTCATGTATGAGACAATGCAAGAAGCTTAGAGGAGGAATGATTGGGTTATGGGAACCTTAATCCAATCAGTGTATTAATCCCCTGACAGGAATTAACTGGGTGGTAACTCTGGGCAGGGAGGGTGTGGCTGGGGAGGTGGGTTCCTGGGGGTGTGCCTTATATATCTATGTAGCTCCTTAAATTGTTTTGATAGTTTATTTCTACTTTACTGAATCCCCCCCAAAAAAAGGTTATTAACAATTATAATAACGATGAATATAAGCAGGACAAATTCCCCATTCCAGCTCCTATTTTCTGAGCAGAAAGCCACCCCAAGCTGAGTGGCAAGGAGCCATTCTATGATGCTCACCACTCTGCGGGTCAGGACTCAGGACAGGCTCAGTGGACAGTGTCCGTAGCCCGGCTGTGCTCTAGGAGCAGGAGACAGTGCCGTGGGCCAACTGGCACCAGGTGTGAGGACCTGGGTTCCTTAGGGGCATCTCTGGGGCCATCAGTGCCAGGCTGGTTTCTTTGGTCACCTGTCTGTGGATGGGATGGCCGGAAGAGTGGGGGCTGTCCCCCTTCCCTCTCCAGGGGCTTCTCCACGTGGCTAGTCTGGAACCTCACAGTCCAGTGGTGGTGGGATGGTTGGCCTAGCACACAGTGGCTGCCACCCTGACGCGTCCCCAGGGGAGCTTCTCAGGACAGTAAAGCCAGGGCTGCCAAGTGTCTTCCAACCCAGCCTCAGGAGCCAGGCAGCACTCTGTGGGTCCAACAGAAGCAGGTCCAAGGGGAAAGGAGCCATAGGCCCTACAGCTTGATAAGAATGTGCCAGAAGCAGTGGACTTTTTTTTTTAGATGCTTATGGACCTATATTTTATTCATTTATTTAGAAGTGCTAAGAATCAAACCCAGTGCCTCACACATGCTAGGCAAGCGCTCTGCCACCAAGCCACCACCCCAGCCCAGCAGTGGTCATTTTTAAAAGGAAGGGAAACAAGCTCATGTTATTTGCTCTTGAGAAAAATCAGCTAGTGAGAATGCACAGTGCACTTCTAGGTCACCAATGACTAGTTTCATTTCTAGAATTAATCAAATTATGTTCTGTGCTCATACAAATATGCCACTAGAGTATATGATTATTATGCCCCCCAAAATTGAAATTTTAAAAATCAATAGGTTAAAGAAGAAATCACAAAATTAGAAATACTTTGAAATGAATGAAACAAAAACACAAAATGCCCAAACTCATGATATGTGGCTAAAGCTAAATTCAAAGGTAAATTTATAGCTACAACATGCCTATATCTGAAAGAAGGAGGAGCTCAATCAATAACCTAATGTTCTGCCTTCAGACCCTGAAAAAATAAGAGCAAGCTAAACCTAAACCAAGCAGAAAGAAGGAAATAATAAAGATTAGAGCAGAAATTAGTAAAATAGAAAAAACAACAGAGAAACTAAATGAAACCCAAAGCTGGTACTTTGAAAAGATCAAGAAAACTAACAAATGTTTTGGCTGGAATTTTTCCAAGGAAAAAGGAAATGAGATGGTAACAGAAAAGACAGTAGAATGACTCTGACATCCCTTTCCTACACTCAGGATGAATACAGGACCAGTAGCCCGACATCATGTACAGCCGCGAGTGGGATACTTATACTCCATGTATGTATAATTCACCAAAATGCACTCTACTGTCCTGTACAACTAGAAAGAACGAATAAACATTGTTTAAAAGTCTAACACACACACATAAAGAAATGACTCAATTACTAAGATCTTAAGTGAAAGAAGGGACCCTACTGCTGATTTAAAGAAACAGAAAGCATCATAGGGAATGCTGCATGTGGTTGTGCAACAACAAAAAGTAAGTGGACAAATCCATAGAAAGTCAGAGTATTAAAACCGACTCAAGAAGACACCCTGAATAGAACGATAACTAGTACAAGGATTGAAGCAGTAACTAAAAACTTACCCACAAAGAGAAGTCCAAGACCACTAATCCTCCCAACATTGAAAGAACATCAATTCATTACAAAATCTTCCAAAAAATAGAAAAGGAAGGAACACTTCCCAACTCATTCTATGAGGCCACTATTACCCTGATATAAAAACCTAAAAAGAAATTACAAAGAAAAAAATATGGACCAGTATCTCATATGAACATGGACATGAAAAGCCATCAGTAGGATACCACTAAACCACTTTGGCACAGAGGTAAGGACACTGTGCACCATGACCAAGTGGGACTTCCCCAGGAGTGCAAGTCTGAAATTCAATTAATATAATACAGCATATCAATAGAATAAAAGGAAACATCATATGGTCATCTCATTAGATGCAGGAAAAAAACTTTTGACAAAATTCAACCCATTTTCATGATAAAATACTCAACAAATTAAGGAAAGAAGAAATTTCTTCAACTTGATGAAGTGCATCACAGAACTTCACAGCTGAATGCACACTTATTGTAAAGACCGGAGGCGCCCCCCCTCGGTCAGAAGGTGACAAGGTGATGTGCTCTTGCCACCTCTATTCAACACTGTGCTGAAGGTTAAAGCCAGAGGAATTAGGCAAGAAAAAATAAATAAAAGGCATCAAGATTGGAGAGGAAGAAGTGAAAATATTTCTTTTCATAGATGACAGGATCATAAGAAGTCCCCTGGAAAACTAAGAAAAAATTCCATGCCTACATAATAGCATCAGAAAGAATATAATACTTTGGAATAAATTTCATAAAAGAAGGGAAAATGCACTCTAAAAGCAATGAAATATTGCTGAAAGTAATTAAAGATCAAAATAACTGGAGCCCATCCCCGTTTCCTGGATTGGAAGACAACGTGGTTAAGATGACAGGTTCAGTGTGATCCCCATCAGAATCCAAACTGAGTTATTTGCAGAATTTGACAATCTAATTCTAAAATCCATATGGGATTGCAAGGGATCCAGAACAACTAAAACAAAGTACTTTTAAAAGAACAAAGTAGAAGGACTCACACTTCCTGGTTTTAAAACTAGAGTAATCAAAACAATGTGGCACTGGCAAAAAAAGACAGATCAATGGGCTAGAACTGAGAATCCAGAGACAGACCTGCACATCTATGGGGAGCTGATTTTTGGCAAGGGTACCAAAACCATTCACTGGGGAAAGGTAGTCTTTTCAACAAATGGTATTGGACAACTGAACAGACCCACGCACAACAATGAAGTTGGATCCTTGATTCATACTACATCCAGAAATGAACTTTGAGCAACAAAAGAAAAAGGAGATAAATTAAACTTCATCAAAATTCAACCTGTAGCACTTCAAAGGATACCATCAAGGAGGTAAGGCAACGCACCGGAGGAGAGGAGACGTTTACAAATCATGTGTCTGTCAAGGGACTTTGTATAAGTCAGCCTTTGTCACTACAACAGAACCTGAGGTCACCAACGCACAGAGACACTCAGCCTTGGAGCTTCTGCCTTTAGGCCTGGAGGAGTGGCACGTGCAGGAGCAACGGGGAGGAAGACGCTCACCTCGGGGCAGGGAAGTGAGGGACCCAAGAGGACAAGGACCAGTCCCCTCAAGGGCACACTCCCTGTGGCCCCACAGCACCACAGGCAGACCGGGCCTTTAGGGTCTTTGAGTACATTTAATACCTAAACTGTAGCAGACTTGTTTCTAGAAAATATTTTTAAAACCCTTTTAATTCAGGGCTGGGGCTGGGGCTCAGCAGTAGAGCACTTGCTGGCACATGTGAGGTGCTAGGTTTGACCCTCCACACCCATAAAAATAAATAAAATAAAGATATTGTGTCCAACCACAACTAGACATAAATAAATAAACAGGTTGATAAAACCTCTTACAATTCAATAATAAAAAATCAAGAAACCCAATTAAAGAATAGACAAAGAACCTGAATAGGCATCTTTCCACAAAAGGTGAACCAGTGGCCAGCAAGCACATGAAAAGACGTCGACATCATTTGTCATCGGAAAGACACAGGTCCACTCCACAGTGAGGTGCCACTCACACCCTAGGGTTGTTCAGTCAAGAGTCGGATGATGGTAAGTGTCGGCGAGATGTGGAGGAATCCGATGCTCATCCATCGCTGGGAGCACATCAATGGTGCAGCCTCATTAGACCACATTTCTGGAAGCTTCTCAAATGACTAGACATGGAGTCACCACATGACCCAGCAGTTCCACTCCTAGGTAGTATAGATTCCCTAGATAAATAAAAACGTGTTCACACAAACACTTGTACACAGATGTTCCTATCCGCATCATTCGTAATAGCCAAAAGTTGAAGACAAGCTGAGTGTCCTCGACTGAACAAGGAGCACAGACACAGCCTGTCTAGACAATGGGATGTGCACACGAGGGAATGGAGCGCTGGAATCTGCCTGCAGGTGAGTGAGAGGAAAGGTACAAAAGGCCACATGTTAGTGCGTCCACCCCCAAGGTCAGAAGGGGAAGCTCGGAGACCGAAGCAGAGTGGTGATTGGTTAGACAGGAAGCAGGGAGTGTAGCTTATGAACAACAGATCCAGGCAGGGCCAAGGCCAAGGACCACAGTCGCAGTGTCCAGTGAGATCCCGTCTTCTGTCCTTTTATTCTGATTTCCATCTTCAGATCCAGCCTAACTGGGGTTCTGTGTGGTCCTCAACCTGCTCTGTCCAGGTGGTGCGTCTGGTGTTCTCTGAGACCTACCTTCCGCCAGGCTGGTTGCTGGGCCACCTTTGTCCCGGGCCCCTGCCATCGGCCTCGGGCTCCTCGTGGCTGCCCTGGGGTTTTGTTGAGATGGACAATGATGGGGAGACACAGCTCAGTGACATGGCTCTGCCTCACTGCAGAAGACACCGCAGGCCAGGCCCAGGCTGGGCAGAGCTGTCCCTGCTCTGTCCTTGGGCCCTTTCCCCAGGGGCCCCCTCAAAGGTGAGCAGGAAATCCCCACGTCAGGCATCATACAGAAGGGAGGCACCCCTCCCCATCTCCATATTTACGCCGTCCAGAGCCCCAGCCAGACCTGCACAAGAACCCTGCGGGTGTGGGAGTCCCCTCTGCAGTGCTGTCTCCACAGGCTGCACAGGGCCCTGTGTGACATTCTGGGGTCCATGGGCAGAGGTTGAGGACCCAGTCAGACGGTGCAGGAAGAGGTCTCCTGGGTCCAAGACAACATGGAGGTGGGAAGCTCAGAGCGGCCAAGGCTATCGTCCACCATTCCTGCTCCTGGACGTCCCAGCAGCCACCACCACCAGAGGCTCTGCCCCTCCTGCCAGTCACCAGGCAGCCTGGAGCCTGACGCCCTGCCCGCACACGGCCTGCCCGCGCCAGGTGAGCCCGCACGCCAGCCCGCCCCGTGGCAGCAGTGGGCTGCACTCGGACCCTGCTCCGCCACACAGTCGCACTGTTTCCTGTGGCAACCGAAACGATCGCCATAAAGTTGGTGGCTTAAAGCAAACAGAAATGTCTCCCCTCACAGTTCCGGAGGCCATGAGTGCAGAACAAGGGGACCCTCCCTCAGGGGCGGGGTGAGGGGTCCTCGTACCCCTCCCACTGCTGAGCGTGCCGCAGGCTGCAGGTCCAGCCCCGGTGGCCTGGCCGCTCTGTGTGTCTGCGCCCTGCTCTGTCTCTTACGAGGACACCTGTCCCTGGATTCAGGGTTCACCCTGGACGGTGTGGAACTGTTCAGCCAGGTTCCCCAGGTGTCCCCTCATGGGTCGCTTCCCCAGGGGAAGAGCACAGGCCTGGCCCTCCTCACCGCTGTCCCGAGCTCCTCCCACCTGGTCCCAGAAGCTCCAGGTCAGGGTGGACAGCTCACCCCACTGCTTCCAGTGGGGAGAAACGCAGGAGCAGCTGGAGGCCACCGCCCACTGCTCAGGCTGGGAGGAGCTGCCACCTCAGGGCTGGGGGTTCAGAGGGGACAGCTGCGGATGGAACCCCGGGCTCTGGGGCCCGCCCGATCCAGGGACCTGGTGCAACGTGTTCTTCCCTGCTGCGTGGAGCCAGGACCTGGGTAGCACGTCCTCCTTCCAGATGCCGAGGCTCGGTTCGGAGGCCCTCACCTTCAGCAGGTGCCTGAGAAGACCCTTAACAAGCTGTGAGTGTCAGTGCCCAGGGCAACACATAGGAGCCCGTAAGCCACCAAGCGGGGGGCGGGGAGCAGGGGCTTGACATGAGCACAGCCTGCCCACGAAAGCCTCGAGCTCCACATGACCCAGGACAAGGCCTCGGGCTTGTTCGCATGCTCAGTTTATTCATGTAACTGCGCACAACATGCAATCACCCACCTGATTTCTAAGTCAGTCTCCACCGTGCACGTGAAGCTATAGTTTGGAGAGGTATTTATTTTTAATAATGTCATCCGTTTTTTTGCTTTTGGTAGTGGAGTTGGACCCAGGGGAGTTGTACCACCAAGCAACATCTTTGTCCTTTTTTATTTTACTGTGAGACAGGGCCTCACTAAGTTGCTGAGGCTGGCCTCAAACTTGCAATCCTCCTGCCTCAGCCTCCTGAGTCACCAGGATTACAGGCATGCACCACCACACCTAGCTAAAACTTCACCCATTTTGCAGTAAACATTGAAAAGATGCAAAGTTCTTTTTATTATACATGCACGCATGCACGTACACCCCCACACACACACACACAGAGGGGCAGTCATGTAATGAGAGCTTCCAGAATCTTCTTTGCTGAGCCCATTCCAGCAGGAAGGGCTAAATGCGCCAGGAGCCAAAGTGAGCCAGCCTCTGCTGCCGCCCCTGGAGGGCCTGCCTGCCTTCGGAGGATCTGCTCTAGGGTGTCCACTCACCCGCAGAGACCCCAGAGCCCACCCAGTTGTGCTCAGGGGAACTAAGAAGAGGACTCCCTGTTCCCACCAGAGGGAGTTGACCCCTAGAGGCCATGTCAGAGGTCAAGTTCAGGGGCACAGTGCCCAGCTCTACCCATTCCCCAGCTAGGGACCCAGGCTGTGACTGAGTCACTTTTCTCATGGAACACTGGGGACCTGGGCCAACCAGCCGGGGTGGTTGAGTGGCACACCCAGACAGTTCCTAGGATGACAACACCCACCACTGTCCAGGGGAGATGCACTGAGAGCGAGCGAGGCCACCTGGGCAGTGGAGTTGAGGCACAGGCACGGCAGCAGGGTCAACTCCATGAGCCCACAGGATGGAGAACTGGAAGTGGCACAAGGGTGGGCAGGTGGCACTGACTTGGCAGGCTCCAGGGGGGCTGAGTCCTGCCCAGAACCAGGACCCCCCCCCGGAGGCCAGGCCATCTCTGGAGGTGGGGAAGTGGCACAGACAGGTGGCCGCAGGTCTGCATCAGAACATGACATCCCATGCCCCACCTCAGCCCGGGCAGAGAGCCAGGGGCCTGCTCATGGAGAGGCACCTCTTCAGCTCTGTGTGGACCTACAGCCACAGCCCGGGTCCCTCCCCCGGCTGGCCCCTGTGTGTCACAGCCCCCCCAAAAGGCCTAGAGCCACTGCCACATCAGGGGTGAGCAGCACCGCCAGATCCCCCGAGAGCCCCCGGGGCTGGCCCAACACCGCCGACCGGCCCAGCGCAGATTCCAGCCAGACCGTAGACCACGTGTCCCAGGCCATATCTGGACAGACTCAGGGTGAGCTGGAGTCCAGACCTAACTGGACTTCCCGTGTTCTCACCTGTCAAATATCACCTCTTAGCTCCCCAAGGCCACGCTCACGCTCGCGCACACACGCAGCCTGTGGGTGGATCTTTGGCATCTCCATCTCAGACTTCAGCAGACACCAAGGACACGGAGGAAAAGTTGAGGAAGCCTGAATCTTAGCTTAAAGAGACTCGGGGAGTGCCCAGCACAGCCCCACAGGAAGAGCCTCCTTCAGGGGCGGGGGCGGGGGGGGGGCTCGGCCTCCCAGTGACGGCCGGACGCAGGGCACCAGGAGGAAGTCCTGAGAGGTTCCAGGACTTCACGCCACCTGCCAAGCCTCAGGATGGTGCTGGGACTTCTTGACCACAGCCAGGGGACAGTGGCTGTGCCATTCCGATTCTGAGGAACGTGATTTCCACCCAACCTGGAATTCAGAGGCCGGACTCTAAAGTGAAGGCACTTCCAAGGCTGGGACTGTGGCTCAGCAGTCAGCGCTCGCCTAGCACGGGCGGGACCCGGGTTCGATTGTCAGCACCACATAAAAATAAAGGCATTGTGTTGCGTCCATCTACAAAAAAGGTTCATTCTCTCTCTCTCTCTCTCTCTCTCTCTCTCTCTCTCTCTCTCTCTCTCTCAATATATATATATATATATATATAAAGGCACTTCCAGATCTTGCCAGTTGCCACCTGGGCCTGCCTTTCACCGTGGGGCTCCAGGAGAGCACCCTCCAAGAGAGAGAAAGGAGAAAGTGTTGTAGGGAGGGTGCAATTTTCAGAGTTATACGTACATGAGAATCCAGGCAAACAAAAAAATGAAATGATCAAAAGAACTTGTCCTCCTACTCTACTCGGCTCGGCTGCCGCTGCACCGCGGTGAAGTCGTGAGCCCTGCGTGGAACACTGGGGGGCGGGAGCGTGTGAGCACGGGAGTCAGCTTCTCTCTGCTGTGACCAAAAGGCCTGGCAGCTGCTCTGGGGCCCGCGGTCACCTTTCCCGGGGGCTGGATGAGGCAGAGCATCATGGCGGAAGGGTGGCGGAGGACAGCAGCTCAGGATGTGATGATCAGGAGGCAGAGAGAGAGCTCTCCTCACCAAATACACACCCCAGAGCCGGGCCCCGTGACCCCTGCTCCAGCCACACCCCAGCTGCCTCCAGTTCCACGCGGTGAGCAGGATCCGTGTTCTCCAGCCAGACCAGGGAGCTGCCTCCCCTCCACCAGGAGAGGACAGTGTGAAGGGGCCAGCTGTGGCCTGGGGAGAGGCCTGGCCAGAGGCTGGATGAGCCACGCCTCAATCCTGGACATCCGGACCCCAGACCGTGAGCAGGATGTGCGTGGCTTCGAGCCCTGGTTGATGGCATCTTGCACAGCAGCCCCAAAGAACCAGGATGCTCTCCTGCCACCGGAGGTAGCCCCCAAGGGTCCTGGAGACCACTGCGGTGGGGCAATGTCCTGGAGCCAGAGGACACATGACCCTGGGCGAGGCCAAGGCTGTAGGCAGCTCGGGGAGCTGGATGGGGCCAGGAAAGTGCTTCCCCTCAGAGCCTGGCAGGACCCACTGGGGCCTCTGACCCCAGAACACAGGGAACAAGGGTGTCCTGCTGTGAGCCGCTGGGTTTGGGTAACTTGGAAGCAGGCACAGGAAGCTCAGGCCACTCTGGGGAAGCAGCCAGGGGACAGGAGAAAGGGGACTGAGCCTGGGAGCCCAGGAGGGAGGCTGGGCAGGCACCTGTGGGCCTGAACCCGGGACCGCCGTCCCTCCGGCATAGAAGCAGGTCTGTGCACTTGTCCTGTATCCAGGGCACTGGGGGTCCCAGGCCTTGCGGACATGGACAACATGCTGGAGGCCAGCTCTGGAAGTCAGAGTGTCGGTGGGCCAGGGTGCTGCCCACAGAAGCTGGAGGAGGGCAGCTCTGGCCACGGCCTTGGTCAACTTACCACCTGGGCCTTTCTTGTCACTGAGTCACAGCTGAGGTGACAAGTGTTCCTTAGGGAAGCAGGGCCCTGGCCACACCGCTGTGGGGAGTGGGCCAGCCAGGGCCAGCCAGGCCTCAGCCCGTCTGCAGAGGTGGAGGCGGAGGCCGAGGCTGCCTGCCGGGAGATTTTCACACCATCTCAGCAGCAGCTCAGAACTGGCCTGCGAGCCAACCCGAGTGGCTGCAGTGCAGGAAGAATTACGACTTGTGACTTTGGAAAGCGAGAAGCAGCCCGGCTCCCCCCGCCAGGAGACCCTGGGGTGGGAAGTTCAGGGTGAATTTCAACTGCAAAGACCAAGGTGATTTAGAAGGTAAAACATTTGCG
The DNA here is from genome assembly GCF_052094955.1 of Ictidomys tridecemlineatus. Classification (NCBI taxonomy): domain Eukaryota; kingdom Metazoa; phylum Chordata; class Mammalia; order Rodentia; family Sciuridae; genus Ictidomys; species Ictidomys tridecemlineatus. The sequence goes on along the minus strand of NC_135483.1, from coordinate 196,423,469 downwards.
TTTGTGTCAAATTTCCACACCTTCCCCCTCCGGATCCCAGCCGCCCTGCTTCCCACGCTGAAGCCTCTCCGGTGGCCAGCCTGAGGACAGCAGGCTCTGGGGGCTCATGTCTTCAGGTTAGAGCCCTGCAGCCCCCCACTCTCCAGGGCCCCACAGAGCCCTCATCAGGCTGGCCTGGACGTGCAGGCCCCCCGAGGCAGAGAGGCACCTCGTAACTGGTCTGGGCCTGTGCAGGGTCCGAGGGACACACTACCCCCATTGTGTGGCCTGCCTGGCTGGCCAGGGGCCAGCCTCACCCCAGAACTCACATATTTTTCAAATCCTACCATTTCTGCATGGGGTTGGTGGCCTCCAGCTGATGATGTACTTAATTTCACCACTACATTGAGTCTGAATGTACTGAAAGGAACACACATCAGCAGCGCCTGGCCCTGCACCACAGAGGCAGGTGCTTCCATCTGACCTCCCTCCTGCCCGCTGCCCGCTCCCCCCACTGTCCCCTCTCCTGTCTGCAAGCAAGGTGTGCCCAGAGGCCTGCTCTTCCAAACAGCTCTGTGACACCCGCAGGTCCCCCAGTCCACTTTCCCGCTGAGGACAGCTCCTCCTTGTCACTTTCAAATGTAGATTTAGCAGGAGGTTCTTATGTGACACACCTGAATGTCCTCCGAGGTACAAGACTTCTCAGCTGGGGCTGGGACTGTTGCTCAGCGGCAGAGCTCGCCTAGCACGGGCGGGACCCCGGTTCAATCCTCAGTACCCCATAAAATAAAGGCATTGCACATTGGTTGAAGCTTGTAGGTTGCAAATAAAGAAAAGATATTCAAACATAAAAAGAAATTTTAAAAAAAGGCATTGTGTTGTGTCCATCTATACCTAAAAAAATAAATAAAAATTTCTTTAAAAAAAAAAAAAAGACTTCTCAGCTCCCATGGCAGATGACAAGCAGGACCATCTGCAGATGAGCGGAGAGAACTACACCTACATCCTGGTAATGAAAGGACAGAAGCAAACACAAAGTGACCCTCAGGCCCACAAGTGCTCTGGTCTGATGGCAGAGGAGGCGGGGCTGCTTCAGGCCAGGACAGAAGTTTGCTTCCAGGGGGAGGGGTCTTCTCTCTAGGGCTGCAGACTGAGCCACTGGACACAGGGCTCAGAAGGCACCTGCACTGGGTGGGCACACTCTGTGTCACCACCTTCAGACTCTACAGAGTCCAGGGGGACAGCCACTCCCTGCAGAAGCCTGTCTCCCCCCTGCTCCGGCACTGTATGAGCATCAGCAGGTGCACATCTCACCCCACTGCTCATGCCAAGCCACAGGGTAGGCCTGGGATGCGGGGCGGGGGTCCCCACCTGAGTGATATGGAATAGAAGATTTTTTTTAAATGGCAGTGACAGACCAGACAGCAGGAAGAGCAGCATTCTGCTGTGATCCAGGGCACGGTTGTTTCATTTTTCACTGAGCCTGGCAAATTCCATAGCTGAGCTCAACAACCCTGGATCCACCCTGGATGCCCCCAAATGCACATCCCTTTAGGGACAGGAACCTCGGGGACGGTAACCTGCTGCCCTGAGGACTTGGAGAAGGTGAGGTGGTAGGTAGAGCAGGCAGGCTAGGAGGATGGGCAAAGGGTGTCAGCCAGGGCCAGGGTGGGTGGTGCAGGGGCTGAGCAGGGCTCTCCTTGCCCATGGGCTCCTAGCTCCACCCAGGGAGCACCCAGTCATCCTGAGCGGACCGCTGTGCCCCCGGGAGGAAGAAGCACTGGCACCGGGTGGGCCCTGCAGGCGTGGCTGTATAATCACGAGCCACAAAGCTTGGGAAGAAAACAGAGATCCACAGGGCTGCTCGGGTGTGGTGACAGGGGCTCACAGCTCCCGCTGTGTGTCTTCTGTGTGCCAGTTTTCTACCACGACTGGGCATTGCGATAGCCCCGCAGTAGAACTGAACCCTTCGTGCGTGTGCACGGATCGGCAGAACACACGCACGCCGTGCACGTGCATGGATCAGCAGAACACATGCACACTGTGCACACGCTCAGCCTTGCACTCCAGGGCTGAGGTCGGGCTTTCCCATCACATGGGTGGGTACGGAAGTGGGTGCCAGGCACAGGTGCTTCTGTTGCAGCTGGATACTCAGGCCACCTGTGCGCCTCTTCACGCAGCGACAGGCAGCTCTCAGAGTGAAGTGACCGCTGTGAAGAAAATCAGCAGAATGGAAGCAGGTCACCTGGAGCGCCAGGGAACCCTATCTGGGTGGGGCTTCTGGGAAGACACTAGGTCCTTACAATTGTCCCCCATCACCTCTGGTGAGCGCAGACCGTGGGCCTCCTGTCTGCAAGGCCAGCTTGGCTCTGGGTGGGGAACGTCTGTCATTCTGCCCAGGCCCCTGAGCTTAGAGACCACTCAACCAGGCAGGCCCCGCCTCCAGGACATGCTCTACCCAGCCTAGTCAGCCTCTGTCCCCAGAGTCTCCCCCAGGGACCGGAAAGACCCTCTGGGAAGACTGGAGGCGCCACACCCTGCCCCACCTCTGACCTCCAGCCCTGCCTGATCCGCTGTCTAGGGTGGAATAAGGTAGTCATGGGTGACGTGAGGGGTGACAGTGGGGCTGATGCCAGGCCCTGCCAGTCACAAGGGAGTGTCCTCACCCGGGAAGCAGATGAGACCCTCCGGCTCCCAGGAGGTGCTGCACCTGAAGACCGGCCCACACTCGGCCTGCTCCTCCTCCTCGCCTGACTGCAGTGTGGGTCACACGCCCTCCCAGCAGGCTCAGCCCACGCCTGACCCACTCATTCTTCTTCCAAAGCCCAGACTATGGCCTCACCCATGGGAGCAAGAAGGAGGTACTCATTAGATAAATAAAGGAAAACCAACTCTTCCCAGGGTGTCCCCAGAGGCCCCTGCGCCACACAGGCACTGGTCTCTTTCCTCCACACTCCATAGGCTGCCTGAGGCTGGAAGCCCAGGGTCAAAGTCACGCCCCTCCCTCCCTGAGCGTGCTGGGAAAGCCAGGGCCTGCGGTAGTACGCCTGGCTGCGTGACCCAGCGACTGAGAGGGTGCTTTAATACCCTCAACACGCCCAGGCTGTCAGCCCGGCGCTCTTCACAGAGTTTTCAATTTTCTTGGTCCAAAAAAATAAATAAAGTGGCTTAATATGAAACTACAAATGAGATCAATATAAAGATATTTTTTAAAAGTTCACTTTGCTCCGACTAGGACTCCAATAAATATCTTTATCTGTTAAATAATAACAGTCCCAGAACATTTCATCGAGCACCAGAGCCCTGTAAGTTCCTGCTCAGAGCCAGCCTGCAGAAAGAATGGAACTTAAGGCCCTCAGGGCGTCCACTTGGCAGGCAGTGCTGGCGGTCACAGGGCCTTTGTGTGGCTGCACACATTTTAGCTTGGGGAGGAGAAAGCGCATTTGCCAAGGGTCATTATCACCTCCGCCTGTGATTCATGCCACTGCTTCCCCGGAGGGAGGGATTGTTATGACTCCCCGCAGGCTCCTTCCTACCTGCGGTGGGCTGGCTGCATTCAGCCTCGCTGGGCTGTTCACAAAGCACAAACGCCCCATTCACCAGGCCCTGGGGGCCTCTGGAGGCTGATGCCCCCCGCCCCCCACCCAGTCACTGCCCCCTGCCCCAGGTAAGCTGGCCCTGAAGGCTGCAGTGGGCCCGGCCTGGGGAGCCCTCCATATCCAGACCAAGTCAGAGAAGACTCCAGGATGGCCCTGCAGGACCCTCACGCCACCGGAAGGAAAGCGAGATCACCCCCACTCCAGGACATGCCGCGGCCCGCGGATGGGGTCCACCCAGTGGTCAGCTCCCGTCCCTGCAGTGTGTCCCAGCTGAGCGGACTGCACCGTGGCTCAGCCCCGCCAGCAGTCAAAGCCAGGCACAGCATCAAGGAACGCGATTTTCTTTCAGGTAAGTTTTACAAAAGAGCCATGCTTCAGAGGGATGGCAAGTGTGTGGAAGTCCAGCACAAGATGGCCAAGGACATGAGTCTGCAGGGGCGCTCCGGCCTCCGGTGGAAAGACAGCACTCTCAGCGCGGTCACCACACGTTACTGTCAGAACAAACATTCAGACCTCTGCCCCCGCGGCAGGGGGAGTCGGGGTGGTGGGGCCTGGAGACCTGCGTCGCAGGCTGCCAGGCCTCCCCACCTCCATCAGGCTCCAAGGGAGACCCCTTTTCTTCCATGCTGCCTGGAGCCAACAGGAATGGCCAGAGGCCAATGGCAAGGGACTCTTCACTGTGGGCTGTGGGGCTGCTGAGGTGGACCCTTCAGGTTCCGCTGATCTCGCCAGGAGCCAGGAACCTACCCAGAAAAGACACCCCCAGGCGACGGCAGGGGAGCAGTAGCCTTCCCTCATGCCCAGGAAGGGTGCACGGGGGACTCCCAAACCCCCGGAGGACTTCCTCCTTCAGGCTGGTGCTGAGAACCCAGACCACCTGCCTCCAGGAGGCCAGACTCCCCAGGACTGGACGCCGAACCCTCCCACCTTCACACCGCCTGCTGCCACCCGCCATCAGGATGCCTGGTGCTCCCTGAGGCAGCTGCACCGGCCCTGCCTGCACCTCCTCTCGGCTGTCACCCACAGGGAGCTCTCGTCTCAGCTCCTCAGCCAGCCCGCGTCCTGCCCAATAGCTCCTGGGACCCCTACCCCTCCCACCATCCCTCTCTGGGCCTGCAGCAGACCCTCCCTGCATGTCCTCAGACAGGGCTGCCGATGGCAAGGGACCAGGGAGTGTGGGGGTCATCGCATCCTGAGCAGTCCTTTTTTGTCCCCAGGATAAAAGTCCCTATGCTGGAAACCATTCTTGGTGAGATGGTTTGTGTGTCCTTCTTGTAAGCTCTGGACCACTCAGATGACTCCCGCCACCTCCTCTTGGAGCAGCAGGAAGCAAGGCTCCCACCTAGCCCCAGGGGACGAGGGGACACTAGCAATCAAAGCATTCTGTGCACAATAAAAGGCACATGCAGCCTCTCAGTCCAAGCCCTGGTGGCGAGGAGGGCACCTAGCCCAATGCCAGCGCAGGGCCATCGCAGCCTGTCCTGAGCCCAGCTCTTCACCAAGGCGCACGCGGGCAACTCAGCCCAGGACAGCCAGGACTGGCTGGGAGTCTTACAAAAGAGCCATGCTTCAGAGAGATGGCAAAAAGAGTGTGGAAGTCACCACACAAGATGGCCAAGGACATGGAGTCTGCAGGGTGCTCCTGCAGCCGTGGCCAAGTGGAATTCCAGCAAGGGCTTCAGATGACCATTGTCCTTGTCCCCAAGTTTACTGGAGCTTTTTAGTAACATAATATCGGGGAAAATGGAAGTAGCCGGAATGTCATAGGAATCTGCTTTTGTTCAGCTTGAAAAGAAAAGGAGCAGAGAGGAAAAGGAAGCGGAAGAAAATGTGTCTCGGTGTCCACGCAACCCGGCTCTTTGGGCCCCCCACTTGGAAAGGGGTGTGACCATACCCAGGGAATGCACTCCAGGCCGCGCCTGAGAGGAACCAGTTCTCCCTGGAGCAGCCCGGGCCACGGCCTGGCCACACCATCACCTATGACCTCCACCTCCCTGGGTCCACCATACCACGACGCCCCTCTGTGTGGACAGCACCCGAGGAATCGTGTTTCCCGAGACAATCAGCAGAGGCAGGTGGGCAGTGAGATGGGAGTCGTGTGAAACAGGCCATCCAGGGGCACTGCTCCCACCCCAGGGGCACCAGTGTCCATCCCTGTGACGGCCTCTCCTCAGCCCACAGCCCGACACCCCACTGAGAAGTGAAGCCCAGGGAGTGGCCCTGCAGAGTCCCTGCTCCCAGGGGTTCCTGAGCAGGGGGCTTCTGACTCAAAAAGTGACCACTGGGCGGAGGAAGGCAGAGCAGAATAAGAGGGAGAAACCAGGCGGGTCCCCAGCGCTGGCTCCAGAGCCACCCGGGCTGCCCTGTGGCTCACACCTACTTTTCTGTGCAGGTGAATGTACAAAACTTTGCAGGAAATTTGGGTCCAAATATCTAAACAGACGCTTATGAGCAAAAGAGTAATTTTACTACGCAGTTCCTTCCTCGGCGATGGAGCTCTGCCCTGCCGTGCTCCTGACCCCTCACTGACTTCCTCCACACAGTGCTGGGCGACACTGGAGGACACGCTACTGGACTCTGATTTTCCTGATTATCTAAAGGGACTCGGGTGAACGTGGGTCCCAGGAAGAGGAAGCAGACATACTAGAACCAGGGATTTCTCCTGTTAATGAAAACCCGACCAGTTAAACTACAAGCCCACTCAACCACCTGTCAGCGGGAGAGAAGGACACCAGCCAGGGACCTCGGGCCTCGGGCAGCCCCCGGCGCTTCCCTGGCTTCTCTCTTTTGCCTCATGTAACCCAGACTTACGGACAGAGAAGCCTGCAACCAACAGGCACGAACCCAGAAGAACCAATGGAAGCCCGTCCTGTCTCGCAGGAGGTCAGAGGGCAGCTTCACAGGACGCAGGCAGCAGGAAGCAAGGCTCCTCCGACACGCTGACCGGAAGCCCGTCCTCACCTGGGCTCACCTCCACAGCCAGGCCAGGAGGGAGCCAGCCCCGCCCCTCACGGGCACAAGGCACACCCCCCTTAGCGCCACCAGTACTTAGGCAGCCTGGGACACACGAGGGCTCGGACTCACAGCTTCACTTTGTGTCCGACTTTCGTACCCGTTTTTGTTTTCTTTATCAAACAGAGTGCGACACAGACCAGTGCACCACACAAGCCAGCTTCCAAGAGGAGAAAGACGCGGTCATCCTGGAACGTGGCCAGGGAGCGTCAACTGGGCAGACCTGCCGTGGTGCACAAGAGCCCAGGGCAATGACACGCTCTACCAGGCCCAGCGAGCAGGAGAGGTCGGCAGCACGGAGGCCGGAGCCCTCCGTGCAGTGTGCAGGGCAGACGGCCAGCACCTCCCCACCAGGGCAGGCTCAGGGCTTGGGCTGAGGGTGATCTCCTGGAAAGGACCCGGGGCAGTTGAGGTCTCTCATGGAGCCCCTGGAGAGCTCCGGGGTTTGGGGCGGTCTCCCTCCCCCAACAGACATAGACTAGGATCCATCTAGGCCCCCAGTAAGCTCGGGGCCGCCCGCAGGCCAGCAGGCACAGGGGCTGTCATCTGCCTACAGAGGCCCACTCCACAGAAGGGTGGTGCTGCACCACCAAAAGCAGATTCGGGTCCCCACCAGCCTGGAGCTTCCTGGGGACAGGCCACATCCCAGTGCCTGGCACACACCAGGCGATGGGACCACCAATAGCAGGGACATGACTGTGAAGGGAAGAGGAAGCAGAGGAAGGTCAGACGGGTCACGGAACTGGGGTGTCACGACCCAGCTGGCTGCTGACCTAGACCAGACACGTCAGTCTTTCCGCAGAGTGAGAACTTATTCAGTAACGATAAATTAACAAGCTGCACTTTTACCAACTTTAATTCACAAAAAAGACTCACGGTCCACTTGGTGTCGTGACCAAGGCAATCACAGGTCTTCTATTCCATCCTGACCTGGTGACTAACATCCACAGCACTCGGGCCTCACGTCCTGCTTCACACAGGACACACGTGTGGCTGAACAGGTGTGCATCCCTGCATGGCTAAGGAAGGGTTCAGGCGGCCTCAGGGCTTCAGGGGGCCTACCAGGAGCCAGGCAGAGAGAGACAAAGAGCCGCTGCAGGTGGTCATTCAGGACTCAGGACCAGCCCCAGGAGCTGAAGGAGATGTTCAGGCCCAGAGCTGTCGGGGTGTGAGGTCTATTCTAGGCAGCTCCTAAGTGGACCTCCTCAGGCAGGGGGATGTGCTGAGCTGAAGCCCCAGGGACGGTCCGGAGTCCCCACTGTGGTGACTGTGCTGGGCAGGGCTCATGACAAGCGACCAGGTGACAGGGTCAGGGGCCACCATGCCCAACCTAGGAAGGTTCCTCCCTGACATGCCTCAGGCGGGGGTGCTGCATCCTCAGGGGGTCTGCTGTGTCTGACAAGCTCGGGGCCTGGTTTCTCTGACCTGGGCTGGAGACACCCGTGCGTCCATGTGCCTCTGGTTGATTCTGTGAGCTCACAGGTGGCCATTTTTATTTTAATCAGTGTGACTACTTTATCTATCAGTTTGGGCCTCACGACTGTGCTGTGCTTTGAGGTCGTACTTCTGTTTGTTGGTTGGTTGGTTGGTACTGGGGATGGAACCCCAGGGCACTTAACCACCGAGCTACATCCCCAGCCCTTTATTTTTAATTTTGAAACAGGGTTTTGCTAAGTTACTTAGGGCTTCCTTAAGTCGTCGGAGGCTGACCTCAAACTTGCAGTCCTCTCGAGTCATAGGAATCGTAGGCAGCGCCACCACGCCTTGCATGCCCTCTAGTTTTATTGGGGTCTGGGAAGTTTTCAGAAAGTCCTACACATGTCCACCTCCTGACTTTTGATTGACAGCAGGATGACATCAGACTTTCAAGTCCCTGCTGTGGTGACCACTCTAGATGACCTTGGCCCATGCTGACCAGTTCTAATTGGAACCTATTCTTACAGATTTGATGATCAAGGGAATTATCCTTATCTCCCTGAGTTCCTGGATCTGGTCTGTGAAAGGCTATTCAAGTCCCCCTTTCAGGATATCTTGTGTTCCTTTTATCAGAATTATTTCAGGCCTGCATTTCTCCTGCAGATTACAGAAGTTTTCTGAGGAATGTAGCATATTCTGTCCACTTAAACCAGGCAGGGCTGCAGGTAAACTGCTTCTTGGAAAAGTAAGTGTGTGGGGGTCAGCCCAGTGGGCCCAGTGTATAGAATTAGTCCCTTGATCTCATGTTCCCACCACTCACATTTGTTTGTCCCTTGTCAGTATTAAATCAGAAGCACATGAATGCATGGGTATCGCAATTCCACATCAGAAAAGATCAGGCCCATGAGTTGATTATCATTTTGGTACTGGGCATTGAACCCAGGGTCACTTCACCACTGAGCCACATTCTCAGCCCTTGTTATTTTTTTAATTTGTGACAGGGTCTTGCTCAATTGCCTAGAGTCTCACTAAGTTGCTGAGGCTAGCCTCAAACTTGCAATCCTCCTCTTTAGCCTCCTGAGTCACTGGGATTATAGGCATGTGCCAATGCGCCCAGCCCCATGATCTTAATACACACAAGACCACCAAATGAACCCCCTTCCTCACTGGAGACCTATGAAAAGAGGAGCACCCTGAGACTGGACGGCAGCACCCTGACTCCTTCCCCTGGTCACTTGTTAATGAGCCTTGTGCAGGAAACTCACCACAGCAGTGTGTTTCTGACCCTGGGCTTCTCCTGCCTGTGCGACCATTCATGGCCCGTTGCAAGCGGACACTCTGAAACTGCATCCCCCAGACCCTGGCCTAGAGGAAGCTCCACCTCGGACAGCTCTGGGCCTGAGCACCTTACCCGCCAGGTCCTACCCGCCCACCTCCAGGGCCTCAGTGTTTGTGTCTGTTCTCTGCCTTGGCTCTCCGTGGGTCTCCTGCCCTGTGACCACACTAACCCTTTCTTAGCCTCATGTAAAGTATGAGGTGTGACTTGAGGTTGTAGACATTATGGTTCAGGTGCCCCGAAAAGCTCATGTGTGACACAATGTAAGGATTTTTGGAGGTGAAATGATTAGATTATGAGAGCTGAAGCCTGATTGGTGCATTGATAGGATTAATAGGGCGCTTCGGGTGGGCAGGTGGGTGTGGCGGAGGAGGTGGGTGCTAGGGGCATCCTTTGGCGTTTACATCTTGTCCCTGGTGAGCGGGGGCTCTCTGCTTCCGAACAACCGCCACATCCTGAGCTGCTGCTTGCCTCCTTCATACCTTTCTGCCCTGAGGGGGCCCAGAGCTGCGGAGTAGGCCCACCATGGACTGAACCTTTGACTCCGAGAGCCAACATGGACTTTCCCTGCTCTGTGTTCTTGTCAGGTCTTGCGGTCACAGTAACAAAGGCTAACTAAAATGGAGATATTAGTGATTAAGACTGGAATGAAAGAGCCTGTGACTACCCAGCCTTTGACTCTCAGGTGACCTGCGAGTATTCAGTACATTGCAGTAGTTGAAAGTGATGTAGCTTGTGAATTTATTGCTTTTCAATAAATTCTGACATTGTGGAAAGACAAGTGTGGGACAGGTGTCCTTAAAAGAAAGGCGAGGGAGACTTGGACAGAGTGTAAGGGTCCGGCGAACGTTGGAGGAAGAGACCACCAAGAGACCGGCTCATGCAACAGCAAAAGGGGGTTTATTGAGGATCCAATCCAGCGCGCTGGGGCTCCAGGCTCACTCAAGACGGGAGAGCGGCCAAGAGCCCCGAGCAGGGGTTGAGCAGTGCTTAAGTACTTTTTTAGGGAGTGCAGGGGCTTTGCATACATCAGAGCAAATCATCATGAGGCGCGGGAAAATTGAACGACAACTCTCAAACATGATTAGTCCATTCATTGGCGGGAACAGGTCAGGTGGGGGTGATAGGTCAGTCCTAAGGAGGGGGGTACATTCAAACTGATTGGTTTGGGCCCTGAATGCCTACGTGCCAAACTGCACAGGGTCCAGGTTATTTAACAACTCAATGGTCAGTTCCGGGCATTGTCCTAACTGCCTCAGGAATTTCAGGTTCTGTGTGCAGTTCAGAAACTTTACAATACCTGGTCCTTTACATTTCAACTCAGGCTTTGCAGCTTAGAAACTTTACCCTTTCAAGAGAAGGAGGCCGAGAGGCTGTGGCAGAGGTTGCTGGAGGGAGGCAGGAGGTGTTATGCTCAAATTTGGGACCCCCAAAAGACCACCAGAGACCAAGATCCATGTAAGCAGCAAAGAGGCGTTTATTGCGAGCTAGCTCAGTCCTCCGCGTGCACACACAGCAACTGGTGATGCAGAGAGACCCTGAGCCCAGGGTTTGCAGCAGTTTTATACACTCTTTGGGGAAGGCAGAGACCCACATACATCATAGCATCTCTTAGCAAATCATCACACACCGCAGGAAAATCATAAAACAACTCTAAAACATGATTAGCACATTCACTGGTGGGAACAAGTTGGGGAGGGGGATTCGTTTGAACTGATTGGTTTAGCTACTAGGGGAGTACTGTTGAACTACATGTTTCCCAACATGTTATCAACCACCATAAACTACTGGGGGTCACCTAGCATCCCAGGTATTTCCCTGTCTCATGCTGATTGGTGGCTGCTAGGGGGTTGCTATGGGTCCTCACCTAGCCTGACTGAGTCAGGGACACCTGGCCAGCAGATCTCTCCTATTATTTGTAGATAAACAACTCAGTAGGGTGGGTATGTGCCTAGGAGTGCTCTGTGGGTCTTTCCAAGGACAAGGGTCACGCCCCCTTCCTTGGACTGGCTTTGCTCTGAGGTAGAGGCTGCTTTTTCCCAGGTGCGCCAAGGGCTGCTGCAGCCTGGGAGCAGGAGAGAGGCCCGGCACCAGCGCTCCTCAGAGCCTCCAGTTGGTCCAACACTCACTCCCTCTGCCTGAGTTTGGACTTGGCTTCCAGAGCTCTGACAGAACAAATTTCTGTTGTTTTAAGCCACCTACTGAGTGGTAATTTGCCATGGCAGCTGCAAGAAGCTAACCCAAGTCCTGAGCACCAGCCACTGCTCCAGGGTGAAAGGGACGATGCTGTCCGGCTCTCCTGGACTTTTAGGTTAGGGACCAGAGAGATAATGGAAGTGTCTCATGGGCTGGGCCACGTGCCTGTGGGTTCCAGCTCCCATGATGATGTCAGTGTTCCGGGGCTGGTGGACCTTGGAGATCCTGGGCCTCATAATGAAGGTGACCTTTGGATGCTAGGATTTTTCCAGAAAAAGCTGCAAGATTGGGGTTGGGGAGGGTGGACAGATGGCTGCCTGTATAAAGGCCCATGGTTTATGGCTCAAGCTTAATGATATCATCCTGGACGAGGTTTAAACCAGCTGAAAGCTGGCGTGGGCTCCTCCTGCGCTCCTCAGGGGCCTGGTTTGTTTGGAGGGCCCCCTCCCTCCCTCTGCACCACATCCCACGCACTCAGGGCCTTTCCAAAAGTTGCTTCTCATTAGCTTCACCTTTGGCCTACATGGCCAGAGGCTGGGGGTGGAGTCCACATTCTTACAAAGTGTTTAGAATTATTCAAAAGTGGGAGAGGCTGCCCTTTGATCAGAGCTTGAGTGGTGGTTAAGTTCTGGCAACTGTCAGTCCTAACAAACTTCTCCTTCCCTCCAGACTTCCACCTCCAGCTCCCAGCAGGCCACTCCCTCAGAAAGGCCTGGAGCCAAGGCCTGAGGGACCTGGGCTGCTGATCCTCGGGTGCTCCCAGCTCACATGGCTCCTGTCACAGGCCACGCCAAGCGGACTCATTAGGGCCGTAGTGACCATAGAGGACACTAACCATGTTCAAGATGGCCTTCTCTTGTGCTGGCTTCCCACTGGCAGGGCCTGTCCCCAGAGGAGAGGGTCATCTGGCATGGTCATCTGACGTTCAGAATTGCCCTGGTTCCTTTCAAAGGAAAAATGCACACATTGCTAGCAGCATCCAGTCCAGGCTATGTGGACAGCGCTGTCCACCCTGCGCCCCCCTTCCATCAAGCAGCAGCAGTTTGCCCTGGGCCACCCCATGTGGGTGCAAGTGCCGAGGCAGAATGACTTGATGCCTTTTCTGGACACGTGGAGAACCACCAGGCGCTGGGCAGGAGCTTACTAGGAGAAATAACCACGCAGCACAGCAAATCATGAGGCCCAAACTGATAGATAAAGTAGTCACACTGATTAAAATAAAAATGGCCACCTGTGAGCTCACAGAATCAACCAGAGGCACATGGACGCACGGGTGTCTCCAGCCCAGGTCAGAGAAACCAGGCCCCGAGCTTGTCAGACACAGCAGACCCCCTGAGGATGCAGCACCCCCGCCTGAGGCATGTCAGGGAGGAACCTTCCTAGGTTGGGCATGGTGGCCCCTGACCCTGTCACCTGGTCGCTTGTCATGAGCCCTGCCCAGCACAGTCACCACAGTGGGGACTCCGGACCGTCCCTGGGGCTTCAGCTCAGCACATCCCCCTGCCTGAGGAGGTCCACTTAGGAGCTGCCTAGAATAGACCTCACACCCCAACAGCTCTGGGCCTGAACGTCTCCTTCAGCTCCTGGGGCTGGTCCTGAGTCCTGAATGACCACCTGCAGCGGCTCTTTGTCTCTCTCTGCCTGGCTCCTGGTAGGCCCCCTGAAGCCCTGAGGCCGCCTGAACCCTTCCTTAGCCATGCAGGGATGCACACCTGTTCAGCCACACGTGTGTCCTGTGTGAAGTAGGACGTGAGGCCCGAGTGCTGTGGATGTTAGTCACCAGGTCAGGATGGAATAGAAGACCTGTGATTGCCTTGGTCACGACACCAAGTGGACCGTGAGTCTTTTTTGTGAATTAAAGTTGGTAAAAGTGCAGCTTGTTAATTTATCGTTACTGAATAAGTTCTCACTCTGCGGAAAGACTGACGTGTCTGGTCTCCACTGGCACAGCTGGCTCATGTCACCCACCCTTGTCCTGCATGACCTCATCCTAACTTACTTTTACCTGCAAAGACCCTGCTCCCAGAGCAGGCCACACACAGGCCAGCCAGGCCAGCGCTTCAGCTCACCATGCTCCAGGACAGGCGCCCTGTCTCCCTGGACTCTGCCGGGGCCTGTGGAGTCGAGCTCTTCTGAGTGGGAGGTGTGAGCCAGGGGAGCAGGGGCCATCTGCAGGACAGGACAGGCCCCCCTGAGTCACCCATCCCCACACCTGACCTACCCAGGACACAGGACAAGCCACAGTTGGCCTGCCTGTGGGAGGAGGTGGCTCTGTGGGTGTGGGTGGAAATGGAGTGTGGTTAGTCCATGGGTGATCTGTGTGGTGTGGCATGACTGGCGTGTGGTGTGGTGTGTATGGGGTGTGTAATGGAGTGGGGATGAGTAGTGTGTGTGCAACACATGCTCAGTGTGGTGTGTACTGTGTAGCGTGGGGTGTGCAGTGCGGAGGGGCGTGACAGTGGAAGTCCTGGTTCTGTGCTTGTGCAGACTTTGCAGGTCGGGGCGCCCTGTGCTTTGAGACCAGGCCTCCTTAACAACCCAGGAGAGACGACTACCCAACTGGTGGGGCACAGGCCCCGTGCCTCAGATGGCGGTCAGTGCTGGCCAAGAGGCTGCCCACAGAGAGCAGCACAGGCGGTGCTGGCCCAGCGTGCATCCTCTGTGCTCTAGTGCAGGGGCAGCGTGCCTTGGGGCTGGCTTCTGTGGGCACCCTCCAGGTGCCCGGGTGACGCCTTCTCACCACGTCCACAGAGAAGGCATCTGCTGCTGCTTCCTCTTCCTTGGTCACCATCCCGTGGGCTGGGGCCACCCCTGTGACCTCATGCAACCTCAATCACCGCTCAAGGCCCTGTCTCCAAATTCATCACACGGGGCTACGCTGCCACGTGTGCATCTGGGCAGCCCCATCAGCCCGTGAGGAGAAAGGATGCCTGAGGTGTGCAAAGGAAGGTGGACGTGTCCCCTGACCTCAGAGGCCGGGTGCAAGGTGGTGAGGCTGCAGAAGGGAGGTCCCAGGCCACAGAGAGCCCCGAGGAGCTTCTAGGCTCCGCCAGGGCCCAGCGTCTCGCAAGGGTGTGAAGAGAGCAGCCAAGAGCAACGGGCACCCAGTCTCCCTCGCGGGATCCCTGGGTGTCGGGCTCTGGCAGGGAGCCTCAGGAGACCAACCGGGTGGTGAGGAGTCGGGAAAGGGGATGGAGGAACAACGCAGACACAAGAGTGAAGGTGCCGAACCCCCATCTTGTGAGGTTTCATACACACTTTTCATTTTGGCAGGCTCACAGAACTTTGTGGTTACAAAACAGGAATCTTTATTCAAAGAAACAAAATATTATGTAGCTACAATTAGAATAGAAGAATGTATCTTGGCTTATGCATAAGCAAGCATTTTTACTTTCAGTTTGCGTTTTGCTTTGAGCTGTTTCTGCTTAGTTAGCTTTTAATAATAGTTAGAAATGTCCCAGACTATTGGCCTATACCTTGACTATTCTTTCTTCACTTACTGACTGGAATCGGCACCACGGTTATGGCCAGAGGTTAACTTGAAAAGAGAGGCTACTAATTTTAATCAAACAAGAGTAAGAGCACAAACCATTGTGCACAGGAACAAGAACAAGTTGCCCAGTACCGAGCACTAATCTGTCTTCTTAACATTAATTCTTCTTCTCTAGATTTTAATTTAATTTCTCAAAAACTTCCTTGACTGTTTTTCCTACAGGGGGTTTTTCATTAAACATTAACAATTTACGTTCCACAGCTGAATCACTGCATTTAGAGCAAACAGATCCATTCTTTAGAAGTAGTTGCATTAATTGGGAAAGTCATGTTTTTTCCTTCCTACTTAATGGTCATATGAGAAGTCGCAACTAGACTTACTAAAGGAATACAAGGAATACAGAAACAAACCAGCCCATTCCCAGAAACATGCTGCGCTCCTCCAGAGGATGGACGCCTTGCGCCATCCACCTCAGTAGGGCCTTGCCTTTGCCTGAGTCGGGGAGGGGCTCAGCACCTGGGTTGTGGTGCCACGCGCTGAGGGCAAAGGAGGCTTCCCAAGAGATCCTGCACAGATCCCAGGAACCCACAGCTGGGAGAGGTCCAGGGACCAGGGACCTGATGGCGCCTGTCCTGGAATGAGGTCCTATCGCCACAGATGCACAGAGACAGCAAAGAAACCCAGGTGCCATCGGGTAGCCACAGGGTGCCGGGGTCCCCCCTCCCCTCCTTCCCTCAGATGCTTCCAGGCCACAGTGCAGGGCCGCTGCACTCCCCAGGCTCGTCCTCACAGCACCCTGAGGAGGCCACCTCCCCCACAGCGTGGCATGGGGTCCTCCCCTTTGCCGCCTTCCGCCACGGCCCAGTCCCAGTGAGGCTGGTGGGGCTCTATCTCGGGGTGGCTGGTCCCTGAACAGCCTCGGCCTCTCGACTTCAGCGCCTCGGTCAGGAAAGGCGGGCGCGTCGTGGAAAGGCGGGCGCGTCGTGTTCTGTTGTGCCATCCGTTCACAGAGTGTTCTCGTCAGCCAGGAAGGGCCCACGGTCCGCCCCCAATGGGATCCTCTGCACTTGAGAATTCCAGAAGCTGCCTCCAACCACCAGGGTCTCCGGTCCCTGAGCCTCTCTTCAACAAGGCTGGTGGCCACAGCTCTGCTTCACGGTCCTACATGCAAAGGCGCATGCTGGCCCCACCCGCTGCAAGGGCAGCAGGTTTATCTGCTACTGGATTTATCTGCTACAGTGACTTGGAGCTAAAATGATGGCATCCACAGGGGGTGTGTTCACACAAACTCCACTCAGCTTCCCTGAGGCCTTCCTCTTAACCCAGTGACTGGACCACCACCGCCAGGTCCTCTTCTTCAGCGACTGCTGGTTCCTGTTCCCTGAGCAGTTTGGATTTCATTAGATAGTGTCAGGTGAGCGAAAGGGGATTCCAGTGTTGGTAAGGTTTGCAAGACGGTCTATGGTATGTGAGTTATGTCAACTGTCAAGCCTCAGTGTTCCCCCATCTGTGAAATGAAGAAAATAACTCTGCTAATTACCTCACAGGCTACCAATATAATGAAATGCTGAAACCATCCACCAATGCTCTATGAAATGCAAACCATGGCTGAAACAAGTGATCCGGAATTATTCCATGCGTCTGCTTCTGGCATGACAGAACAGGTGGTATCTGATCAGACTCCCTGCCCAAAACAACAGGGAACACTGATAAAACATGGAGATCACAGCAAAATGGAACTGCACTGAGGTGAACCTGACCTTGAGTGCTACTATACCCTTCGGGTATTTGAGAGAATGAAAAGCCAACAGAAAGTGGCTACTATGGATGAGAGAAGTAAATCATACCTTCATCAACTCACGGGCTGAGAGAAAACGTGAAGCTCAAGGCCACCTACCCAGCCAAGAGCTGAGAACCTTAAGGAACAAGAGAAATGCATGAAACGGAGCCCAAACTCTGCACCACTTCTCTCCCAAGGGGATGGCTGGTTTACAAACAGTAGCCCAGACGATCCCTGGAAAAAGGCCAAGCAGAGCTGTGGGCACTGTCACTCTGCTGTGGGGAAGTGGAGCTCAGGGGCACCAAGGAGCACTCATGAACCGGGGTGACCAGAAACAGACAGGGCTTTGCCAAACCTGCAGATAACTTCAAGCCACTCAGGAAGTGCTCTGACCAAAACGACCTGCTCCTCATCTGGTGTCATGAGCAAAAGTAAACTTTCCCTAGAGGAAGATAACAGCAATCAGAGCTGCAACGACTTACGATCACAATGCTCCGCACTCCATCAGAAGTCACCAGGCAAGAAGGAAAAGCCACCAGAGGGCACCACTGTGGGAACAACCGGAATGTCCAGCAACGGCAGAATCAATCAACTAACTGTGACACATTAATATAATGGATTGTTACATAGCTTCCAAAAAAAAAAAAAAAACTACTGCTATGGAGAACAGCATGAATGAATCTTAGACATAATGTTGAGCAAAGAGCCAGATACAAAAGAGTGCACAGTCATAGCAAATCCAATCACAGATAAAACTAATCCACAGTGACGGAGATGTTTAAAATTGGTTATCTTTAAGGTAAATATCAGATGCAAGGGACATGAGGGAGGCTTTTGGATGCTAGCAACTTAAAAATCTTGATCTAGGTGATAATTCTTTGGATATAGAGATAGAGATATGTGTATTTGTAACAATTCATCCGACTAAAAAAACACTTAAGATGTGTACTATACCTAAGTTATACCACACTGAAGAAAGAAAAACAGAACTTATTTCAAATAAAATTCAATAAATGACTTTCAAAGAAGTCATATATAGCTGAGAAGAGAATTAGAGTGCTAGAAAACAAGTCAGTAGAAAATCACACACAGAAAAATACAAATGAAAAATACAGAAGATCATGTGAAGAGAAATTTCGGACAAAGAACATTTCACATGTAGACGAAGAAAAATGACAAAAGTGTTAGGTATATTGAAACCCAAATCTTTCAGTTACTATATGTGAGTAACTAAATGTAAATTTATTAAACATGTCAAAAAACAAATTCTCATATACAATAAAAATACAAAGTTCAACTCTGTGATACTTACAAGAGATACACCTTAAATATAAGGATACATAGAATATAAAAATAAAAGAAGAGAAAATAATTTTCCATGCAGACACTAACCAAAGAAAAGCCCAGGTAAAGCTATAATATTGAATTAAACTCAAAAGCAAGAAGCATTAATGAAGATGAAGCAGGATATTTCATAATAATAAAAGAGTCAATACATGATGATTTCAAGTTTATTTGCGTCTTACACAGACGGGCCCTGAATTACAACTGTTCAACTTGTGTTTTTTTCCAACTTTAAAATGATGCAAAAACAATACCTTCAGTAGAAACTGCACTTTGAATTTTGATTTTTTCTCCACTAGCAATTGAGGCACAATGTTCCCTGTGATAACGGGAAGCAATGAGTCACAGCCAGCCAGCCACATGGCCACAAGGTTAATCAACCAATCAGCCATATTCAGAGAGAAGTTTTCTATATTTAAATGCATATAAGAGAAAAGAAGGCCAAAAAAAAATCAATGATCAAATTCTCCATTCCAAGAAATGAAAAGAGCACAAGAAACCAAACCCAAAGGAGGAGAAAGCAAGCTTAAGGCCCTGTCTAGAAGACCCTGCAAACGTAGCTCCTGTCTGATGGGGTGCACCCGGTGCGATTCACGACCCACAAACATTTGGAGAATCTTCTATGAGCAAACACACTGCTAGCTTCAGCCAAAGGCAGAGACAGCATCAGAGGAAAGGAGACAACTTGGGCTCCACAGCCCTCTGGCATGGAGCCTGGGGTACCCCAACACAGAGCTGTACTTCCTGCAGGAATCAGCATGATTCAGAGGGGAGAAACACGTTCAGGGGCCGAGAAGAGGGCTCGAAAGCTCGTTTCTAGGTTTGGGAATGTGATCTAGGAACTTCTAACATTTGCTCAGCTGGATTTCAAAATTGTTATGGACCAGGGACTCAGTGCGTCCCTTCTCCCCGTCCAGAGCACTGTTACTCAGCCTGTCCCCCACTGCATAAGCCTGGGGCAGGTAGTGAGCTCTTCAGATTCACAAGTGTTTAGCTTGTTCAGCTTTATCACCACTGGGATCAAAGTACCTGATAAGAACCTCGCAGAGGGGGCTGGGGGCGTGGCTCAGTGGTAGAGCACTCGCCTAGCATGTGCAAAGAAGCCCTGGGTTCGATCCTCAGCACCACATAAAAATGAATAAATAAAATAAAGGTGTCGTGTCCAACGACCACTAAAAATAAATAAATGAATAAATAAATAAAGCGAACAATGTAGAGAAGGAAAACTTTATTTGGAGCTCACAGTTTCAGAGGTCTCAGTTCAGAGATGCTGCTCCATTGCCCGGGGCCAAAGGTGAGGCGGACTAGCAAGGCAAGGGCCTGGTGCAGGAGAGCAGCAGGACATAGCAAGCAGGAAGCAGAGAGCTCCAATCACCAAGGACAAAACATGACCCCAGGGGCACGCACATGACCTACCTGCCTACAGGTAAACCATCCATTAATCCCTATCAGGGGAAAACGCTCTCACACCCAATCATTCCACCTTTAAGCTTTCCTGCACTGTCTCCCACCTGAGCCTTTGCGGGAGACCTCATCCTAAACCCTAACAACAGGCATGAAGATGCAGAGGAGCTTACTCCACAGCTGTTCTCAAGGAACTGCACTTGAAGAGCCTCGTTACAGGAGCGGCAACCTGGAGAAGTACGAACAATGCTTGGGAGAAAAGGGAAAAGGGGAATGAAGCTAGAGAGCTGTTTCTATCTGTTCATCTATTACAAAATGCCACAACTGGGAAGCTTATAAACAACAGAAATTTATTTCCCAAAGTTATAGAGCCTGAAGTCCAAGGTTAAGGTGCTCGTAAACTCAGTGTCTGGTGAAGGTCCTCTTTCTGGCCATAGTGCACTGCCTTCACCTTCTTTTTCCTCTCTCTCTTTTTTAATTTTGTACTTAGGATTAAAGCCAGGGCACCTTACTACTGAGCTACATCCTCAGTCCTTTTTATTGATTTACTTGAAACAAAGACTCACTAAGTTGCTGAGGCTGGCCTCAAACCTATGATCCTCCGGTCTCAGCCTCCAAAGTCACTGGAATTACAGGCCTGAACCACCAGGCCCAGGCGACAATGCCTTCTTGATACGTCTTCCCATGGTGGAAGAGATGAGCTCTCTCTGGGGCCTCTTTTACCAGGGTCAAGACCTAATCAACTCCCAGAGTTCTACCTCAATAGCATCACTTGGAGGCCAAATTTCAACATGTGGATTTGCATGGGATGACACAAATTCAGACTAAAACAGGGCATGTGGGGTCAAATTTTGGGGTGGCACAAAAATTAAAGTTAGCAAGAGGGTGTGGGGTCAAGAAGGTTTTAAGAATTTTTTATGGAGGTGAGTTTGTAACAACGTCCCTCACCCTTTGTAAGTTTTCTTTTGACTTCCCCTCCCTTTCCCAAGTATTCTAAAAATCCTAAAGAAAATGATGCCCTGAATGATGAAGAAATTAACTACGACCACCTTTGTTTATATTGATGGGACCCAGAACATCTGGTGACCTTCAGGTAACATGTGAATTGCAATACCCCTACTTAGTCTTTAATCCTGCGCGTCACTAACACACAGCACGTAAACTGCTGCAGAGTTTGGCATGTAGGAAAATGGTACGGTCATCTATAATTACAGGAGCCAGCCCCAAGAGGCCATGCGTCTTGGATAGGAAGACCCCACTCAGCAGGAAGTCTCCCTCCCCTTCCCGTAAATGCCCTTTTGTACCTGAGTCCCCTAAAGTGTTTTTTTTTGGGGGGGCAACGGCTGCCCCCACTTTCTCAGGATGCCTATCTTCAAATAAATTTAATTTCTTTATTACCAGTTAGTCTCCCAAATATCAGCTTTTGTGCAGTAAGTCCATGGACTTGGGTCTGCTAACAATTTAAGCCTGCAGCATAGGTCAGGAGAGTCCACGATGCATCTCAGGAAGAACAAGAAAGCCACACGGCTGTGGGTGTAGATCAAGGAAAGGGTGCAGCAAGCAGGGTGGTACACACCTGCAATCCCAGCAACTAGGGAGGCTGAGACAGGAGGATTACAAGCTGGAGGCCAGCCTGAGCAACTTAGTGAGCTCCTTTCTTGGGGATTAAAAAGAACTGGGGGATGTGGCTCAGAGATAAAGCACCCCTGGCTTCAATCCCCCGTACCAAAAAGAAAGATTAAACAGAGAAAAGTGAAAAGTGGGCCCAGACCCCACCTCTGAGTTCCAAACTGTTACATCAACTAACCTATTCCACAATTTTCACTGGATATATCAAAGTCCCTGAAATTCAGCATCTTCAAGACCAGGCCAAGCTGTTAGCTTCCCACTCAGTGAATAACGAGAGCAGAAGCCTAGGCCTTGACACCATCTGCTTCCTCGCTACCATCTTCTATGTGGTCAGTCCCCACGTTCAGAACAGTTCTGACGTCAGCCCCACCTCTCCTTCCCTCACCACCCATCCGCCCACAGTCCAAACGGCCAGCATCAGAACTGGACTCCGGCAGGAAGGAGACGGTCAGCTCCCGGTCAGAGTGCTCTCTCCAAAGAGCAGTCCCCAGGCAACCACTGAGGCCACACCTACTGGAATGCCCCGTGGATGCTCCCTGGCCTCCCTTGTCCCTCTGCATGCAGCCTCACTGGCCTCCTCCTTGGGACCCCGTCCCTCTGGCACAGGCTGCCCTCAGACCTGCCTCTTCCATATGTCACATGTGGGCCAAGGGCAGCCCCGCGGGAGCCCTCTCGCCCCACTCGGACGCACGGTCAGCCAAACCGTGTGCTTTGCCTGGGCCTCACTGCTAAGAGCAAGAGCCAGCTCCCTGCACAGGGCCGGACACACAGACACCCAGCAACACTCGCTGAGTGAGCAAGTGAGGTGAGCACCAGCAGCGAGCGTCTCGGTCCCTCCACAGAGGAAGAGACAGAGGCCCAGAGAAGCCAGACAAATGGCCAAGGCCACGGAGCTGGGGGCAGGTCTCTCACTGAAAAGGAAGAGGAAGCTCAATTCACATCTGATTAATGGAGAGAAAACACCAAAAACTAAAACTACTGGGAAAGTACACCTTACTCCAAAAATCATGATACAAGGCTCGGGGAGCAACGAAGCGCGAGGCTGGGCAGGGGCCTTACTGTTCCACACCCCCCCCACCTTTTCTTTCTCCTCTCTCCCTCAGGCTTTTCCTCTTTGCCTGCATCCAGTAGCTCGTGTGCAGATCTTTAAATACTTCCCAAGGAGCAGCCTGAACAGCCTTTCCCACAGATTTGA
Organism: Ictidomys tridecemlineatus; assembly: GCF_052094955.1. NCBI lineage: Eukaryota > Metazoa > Chordata > Mammalia > Rodentia > Sciuridae > Ictidomys > Ictidomys tridecemlineatus. The sequence goes on along the minus strand of NC_135483.1, from coordinate 196,401,086 downwards.
AAATTCCTTGCAATAAAAATGTCAAGGGTGAAATAAGACAATGCGTTTTCTCAGCTCTACATCAGGCCAAATTACATACTAAAGGGCCAACATTTGGACCATAAAACTCAGGATGGGGGTCACCTTCAGCTTGCTGGAACCCTGGTCAAGACTGGGATTAGAGGCTCGGGCTGGAGCGAGTTGTCCTTCTCCAGGGCTTTGCAGACACGCGGCACCAATCCGCCTGGCCTCCTCCCACCCCCTCCGAGGCTGGCCTGGCTCCCTGCTCTCGCCAGAGCCCCTGCACGCCCTGGAGAGGCCGTGACAACGCTCCCTGAGGTTGATTACTGACCGGGCCAGAATCAAGAGCTCCAGGAGATGGCCCTCTAGACTGCCCACTAGAGGACAGAGTCCCGAGGGCCCTGTCCCTCGTGCTGAGGAGCATCCCTCCCGCCTCTGGTGGGCTCCAAGTGCTGCTTCACTGCAGGGAGGGTTAACCACACACCCCCACAGGGCACCCGGGCCAGTCCCCACGGCTCTTCCCTCTGCCCAGCACCAAGCTGCACTTGGTTTTCCCACTGATGAGCACAGGCCCTCTCTGCAGGGCCTTTCCTTGCAGTTCCCCGCAGCCCATGGCCATGCAGAGTCGGCTCAGGAGCCAGGAAACCCACAGAGACACAGCACCCTTCCTGGTCCAAGCCAGGACAAGGTCAGCCCCACAGGTGGACAGGCTGGAGCCAGTCTGTGCTCGAGACGCCCCATGACGGGCCGGTGTCAGGTTGTCTCAGCTTCCTGGAGAGCTGGATGACAGCAGAGCTGACCCCAATCCCAAGAGCCTTGGGGGAGCCCCAGGTTTCTAGGGTGGACCCTGACAGGGCTACAGCATGTGACTGCTGATCCCCAAATCGCCTGCTCCTTCGCTCCTGACTCCTGGATCCAGACGCCCCCTAGTGGCCTGAGTCAATGTAACTTCCCGCATCCTGGATGGCCCCCTTCCCTCCCTGATTTCCCCATCACAGACAAGAAGGGGAATGTCAAAGACGCTTAGTCATTCTCTGGAGACTATCAGTCCCTCCTCCTTGATTTGCCAAGGAGGAAAACAGGACCAGAGCAGAAATGACCTGCCCAAGGCTGGAGGCCCTGCCAGCACCAGACCCAAAGCCCTAAGCCCTCCAGCAGGTTCTCTGCTCAGAGGACGACTCTGTTTAGGATGGTGCGGTCATCTCCTTCAGCAAGGGCCCAGGCCCGGCAGCCTCTACTCCTTGACCTTGCCCATCGGCTGTATAAACATACTGCTTCCGTTTTTTATCCTATTTTCTGTGGAGATTAAAGATAATGCCGAAATCTAAGGCTGGGAACAGGGCTTCCCGTGAGATGGCTTCTCCTGAGCTAAAGTAAAGAAGGCAGTCCCTCCACGCGGCACCAGGATGGTGTCAGAGAAGTCCCTACAGGACTGAGCTTACCCACTGCCACCCACACCCATCCCCTGGTAACACAGACACTGAAAGGAGAAGCTGGACTTCCACTCTCCTCACACCCACTGCTCAAGTAATCAGGCATCAGAGGAAGTCTGCCGAAACCCGAGTCACCAAGATCCAAACGTCCAGGAAACAGCTGAAGATCCTGTCACACCAAGAAACAGGAGCACTCAACTTGAATGAGAAAAGACAGGCAATAGACACGCACACACGGGAACTATATAGTGAGGATTCAAAACCGCCATCACCAAAATGCTACAAAAAGAATTGAAAATAAGTGAAAAAACAAAGTCTTAGCAAAAAATCAGAAGATACAAAAAAGAAACAAACGGAAACATTACAACTAAAAAACACAGAGGAGAGGGTATTGGCCAGGCCCCGCAACAGGAGGGGGAAGGCGGAGGAAAGCAGCAGTGAACTAGAAGACCCAGTCTGGACGCCAGAAAAACAGGCTGGGAACCCGAGACTCTAACAAAATGATGCCACCTCCATGTCCTCCGGGCGAGAGGAGAGGACGGAGGGACTGATACAGCACTCAGAAAAAATGGCCAAGATTTCCCAAATTGGGGCCTGGGGGAACTACGGATTCAAGAAACTAAGAAAATGCCTATCAGGATAATCCCTGCCAAAACCACACCAAGGCAGATCATGATGAGCCTCCGAGAACTACGGACAAAGCAAGAGACCTTGAAAGCATCCTAACGGAACGACACTTTACCCGTAAGACAACCGAATGACAGCAGATTTCTCATCAGAAACCAGGGAGGCCAGAGGGAAGCGCAGGGTATCTTCCACGTGCTAAAAGGAGAGAACTTCCAGTGAACGTATCCCTCAGAGATGGAAAGGAAATCAGGGCATTCTCAAAGGAAGAAAAACCATGAATTGTCACCAGCCGACCTACCCTGAGAAAATGGCTAGAGGAAAGAGACGAATGGGAAGGAAAGGATAAGAGGAGGAGTCTTGAGATGTCAGGAAGGAGAAAGCACAGCAGAAAAAATTAAAATATCAACATAAAACACGACTCACCAGGCTTCAGGGACATAGTTTACTAAACACTCATGTTTTTCAGGCCACTGTGAAGGTTCTGTTATACATGAAGGGTGAGCACCAAGAAATTGCTAATTCTCTTCAGATTGTTTGAAAAAGCCAATGTAGGAGAGATTCATTCAGGTTTCATAAAACAAAAAACAAACAACAACAAAAAAACACCTCCCTGGTCACTTTCTTTACTTTTTTAAATAGCCAACATCTTTAAAGTCAAGTTTCCCAAGAGAACATTACATATTGATAAAAACTCTAACTTCATTCTCAAGTTCATTCCAAATAGAGCTGCCACATTGAACAAATGCACACACAGGAGGCTGGGACGTAGTTATCGGTGAGGTCAGTTCAGATCAGCCACGGGGTCTCTGAAGCTCAGACTGAAGGGGGCCCTGTATGCAGGCCAGCAACCCTCTAGGATCCAAGTCATCAGCCTCCGTGGGACGGGGCTCTTCCTGCTCAGAACCAACACCTCTTCCAGATCCTCCTCATCCAAGAGCTCCCAGCGACCCTCCCATCTCAGACACATCAGTCTTGCACAGTAAACGGAAGTCCTTCCCCAGAGTGACCATTTCCTTGGTGCAGTGACTGGAATGCGTGGTCTCCTGTGCTGCAGGCTGGAGCCTAGCACTCCTGGGACAGGACTGAGAGGTAGGTCTTTGGGAGCAGGTAAGTCATGAAGGCTCCATCCTCAAGGAAAACTTTATACCTTATGACAGGCCTTAAGGGAAGTAGCCAGGCCTTTTGCCTCTGTCCTTTCCGCCTGTGAGGACACAGCATTCAAGAAGCAGAGACTGGTCCTCACCAGAAACCAACCCAGCTGAAGCTTTGATCTTGGACTTCCTCCAGAACTGCAGGAATGACCCAATCTCGGGTATTTTGTCATGTGACAGGATGACTTCAGACATGTAAGTCAGGATTCCATTGGGTGAAGTTGGGCCAAACTTCACTGGTCCTGGTGGGCTCAGAGAGGAAAGCTGCTGTCAAGCAGAGGGAGACTCCAGCACATCTCTGCAGTGCCCAGCCATCTACATTATTCGCTGGGTACCCACTCCAGTTCTTCAGGCAGGACAATGACAATCTGACCCTTGTGACAAATGCTTAGGCTGGGGCATGTCCTAGATCACAGGCCTTGGGAGACCTGGGGAGAGGTATCACCCAACCAGAGGGGAGGGAAGTCTGCCTGTGCAGGCACCTGAAAGGGAAGCCCCAAGAGAAAGGGGGTTCCCAGCACAGCATGTGGCTGGGGGAACAGGGGACATCTACCATCTGCCAGTCACAGTGGTCACACCATGAATCAGGAAGTGGGAGTGAATGAACTTGGCTGCACTCATCCATGAAGCTTTTCAAGGTCTTGCATGTCAACTGCAGGGTTTTTCTCGCACACCTGGAATTCCGATTGGGTTTTATAAGTCATGAAATGTGAGCTCTGCAGAGGAACAGAACCCCTCCCGGCCCAGCCCCATCATCCCTAGAGCTGCCCTGGAGCCCAGAGCTCACCACATCTTGGCTCAGGGCCACCACCACTCCTTTAAAAACAGCATGGACAGCCCACTTGGGATTTCAAAACCATAAATGCACAATTTCCAAGAACCCCTTCCCAGGGCTGCTGCACGTGAAGCCAGATACCCCAGATCCGGAGCAGGGATGGGAGGAAGTGACCTCTGGGAGGCACAGGCAGCCCAGGGCAGGCTGGTGGCACATTGGGGCTCTGCAGTCCATTCCCCAGTCAGGTTTGATATATGGAACCAACCTGTGGACAGCAGAGAAAAAAGTGCCAAGAGAAGGAAGGTGACAGCCACCTCCTGTGTCAGTCAACTTTTTCTCACTATGACCAAAATGCCTGACGAGAACAACTTAGAGGAGGAAGGATTCCTTTGGCTCGCAGTTTTTAGGAGTTTCAGCCCATGGTCAGCCGGCTCAGATGCTGAGATCATGGAGGAAGGGGGTGAGGGAGGGAAGCTGCCGAGTTCATGGCAGCTGGGAAGCAGAGCGGGAGGGAAAGGGGCCAGGGGTGAGATATAACCCCCAACGGATCTTCCTCCCAACATGCCTCACCTGCCTAGTGTCCACCTCATCCCAGTAGTCCATTCGATTACTAAACCACCATGAATCAATCCGCTGATAGGGTCAGAGCCCTCATGATCCAGTTATCCCCAAGAGCCCCATCTCTGGACACCATGCACTGGGGACCAAGTCCTCAACACATGAGCTTTGGGGGGATGTTCCAGATCCAAGCCAGAACACCTCCATTCTCCCAGAAGCAGGGAGTTGAGGTCTCCACCTCTACAGGCTCAGGGTGCCTTATCCAAAGTGTTTGGGACCAGAAATATTTTGGATTTTTTATTATTTTCAGATTTTGGAATATTTGCACATACATGAGACATTGAGGGATGGGACCCAAGTTTAAACAATGAGACTCACGTATGTTTCACATACACCCCATACACACAGCCTGGTGGCAATTACAGGTAGTATTTTAATAACTTGGTGCATGGAACAAAGTTTCATAGTATAGAATTTTCCCACTTGGGGCATCATGTTGGTGCTCAGAAATTTTCAAATTCTGGAACATTTTGATGATGGATTTGGGGATTAGGGATGTTCAGCCTGCACCTCCAGGGTATGGTGAAGGACAGGAACCTCAGACCCAAATCAGAATATGGGGAGCAGGACTCCATCCACGGCACAGAACTCACGAGACCTCCCGCCACACGCAGGAGAACTCTGGTCTCTGGCTTTAGCAGTGTGCAGGAGGCCTACCTCATGTGGACAGCTTCCTGGTTCCAGGAACCCCTGTGGATACTAACTCCACGGGCTCTCAAGAGAAGCTTGAAGACCCAAGGCCTGATTCTGTCAGGACGATGACCCCAGCTGACTCACCAGCTAAGGTGCAGCCCTTCAGAGTCACATGGTGCTTCTCTCCTGATCTTCAAGGGGCTCCATGAAGCGAGTCTCAAGCTGTGCAGGCCTTTACTGAGAGAAGGGGCAACTGAGTAATGAAATTCTGTTTCTTTTTTTTTTTCCCAGTTGTAGACAGACACATACCTTTATTTTTATGTGGTCCTGACGATCGAATCTAGGACTCTGCATGTGCTAGGCGAGCACTCCACCACTGAGCCACATCCCCAGCCCCCTCCCCCCACCCCAAGACAAAGCACTGCAAGTGAGGCCCCTGATCAGCACAGGAGTCCGCAGCGCAGGAAACATGGGCCATACGTTCTGCCAAGCACTCACCCTGCACTGGGGCCCTTATCTTCACAATACCCCACAAAGTGCACCAGCCATCCATATCTGTAGGCTCCACATCCACAGGTTCAGCCAACCATAGATCAAAACTTGACTTTTTTTTTTTTAAAGAGAGAGTGAGAGAGGGACAGAGAGAGAGAGAGAATTTCAACATTTATTTATTTTTTCTTAGTTCTCGGCGGACACAACATCTTCCTTTGTATGTGGTGCTGAGGATTGAACCTGGGCCGCACGCACGCTAGGCGAGTGCGCTACCACTTGAGCCACATCCCCAGCCCCAAAACTTGACTTTTTGTCATTACTCCCTGAACAACACAATGCAGCAACCGTTTGCACAGCATTTCATTAGGTATTGTTAGCAATCCACAGGAGACTTAAAGATTACAGGAGGATGGGCATAGTTGTGTGCAAACAGCCTTTTTTATCAGCGACTCGAATGCCCGTGGAGTCTGGTGTCCACAGGGGTTCTTGGAACCAGTTCCTGAGGGAGGGCGGTACAGCACCAGGGATGGCCCACTTTACAGATGGGGAAACCGAAGCTCAGTGCTCCCTGACTCTCCCAGGGTGAGTCGGAGACTGATCCTAGCTGTGCTGGCTTCAGCTCAACACCACCTCATTTAGAGCTGTAGTGTCACAGGAGAGGCCATGATAGTTTCTTCTCCAAGGTGACAGGCACCTAGGAGGACACAGGAGGAGGACCTAGAAAGCCCTTACCTGCTTGCCCCACCAATTTTCTTAAGAATGCTACTAGATGGGTACTCTCCCGTCCTCCGTTTTATAAATGAAACAACTAACCCATGGGGAGGCTGTGCAGGCAGCCCGAGGCCTCACAGGCCAGGGAGCGAGAGGTTGAGCCAGAACTTGTCTCAAACACCAGGCTCAGAGCCTGCTGCAAATCTCGGCACAATGGACGCAGGGTTCAGGTTCAGGACGAAGACCAGGCAAGGGAGGCATCTAGATGGTGCCACTGAAGGAGGTGCAATCGGGGTAGCAGGCTCACCTGCCCACTGCATGTGGGTTCTAACTGACTCCGAGACGGTTTCTGGTGCACCAGTGTGTGTAGAACCGCGCCAAAGACCCTCGCTGCGGAGGGGAGGAGGAGGACACAGGAGCAGGCAGAGTGGCATAATACAGGCTGACCCCACAGGGACGGGTGCTGGCTAACAAAGTGAGAAGCGTGCCACTGTGTGAGGCGCAAGCCGGGGCGCCTGGTGGGCAAAAAGCTCTCCTCACGTGGCCATCCTCCCACTTCCTAACCTGACCAGCTGTGGGAACTTGCCATCATCCACATCCAGGTGGCAAGAAGGGACAGAGACCCTCAAGGGACAGGTGCTTTCTTCTAAAAGCCTGGACCTAGAAGGAGCATCCCATGGCTTGGCAACAACACAGTGCTTCCCAGAGACCAGGCCACACTGCAAGGGGAGCACAAATTTTGGTGGGAGTCAGCTGACACTGATGCACAGCCCAAGGGGCCTACTGCAGTGTGCGCTGTGTGCTGCGTCTTCTTTGGGATTTTGCGTTTATGCAGATGTTATTGGCCAGTGCTGTTCCTTTCCTCCCCTTGTCCTTCTTGGGCTTCGCCAGCTGCCAGTACGCTGCCCTCTGAGGCTCTCACTCCACCTTGGTAGCTGGGCTGTGGTCGGGAGCACTGCCTCCCCACCAGCCGCACATTAGACTCAGCCAGCAGAGGGCGCCAGAGGGATGCTGGAGGAGGGCAGCTCCTCTTCCTGGCTCTGGCCTGCAGTGACCCCCTCATTCCCATTTCCTTCTAATTCAGCTGGAGTGCTGCACACCAGCGGGGCTCACCTTCCCCAGCACAGTCAGTGGCACCTGTGTGCCAGGTTTGGGGGAAGAGCCTGCCTCCACCACTAGCTGGCCAGTCCTTGCCCACAGGTACTGACCAGCAAGCACGGACACCTCTGGTGCCCAGTCCTGGGTACTGTCCTTCGGGGTATTTAGAACTCCCTCTACACATAAGATAAACCCTGGAAAATTAACACACTGCACATCACATCTGCCTTGTTCATGTGATTGTGTGGCTGCTGCCCTCTGGACTGGCCCTGACTGGCACAGAACTGGTACTCGGAGCAGCCAGAGAAGACATTGGGAACCGATCCCTTGTGCTCTCTTACTGCGAGGGGAAAGGGGATGCTGCTATTCAGAACTAAGCACTCGGGCAACGTCAGAATTAATGGAGCCATCTCCTTCAGTGGGCTGTGCAGCGCCAACCAGGGCAAGTGCCTTGGGGCTGCATCAGGTGCTGGACAGGCCTTGTGACAGCTGGAATGAGGACACCGGGACTCCAGTGTGTAGGGATCTTCTGAGTACCTCTCCTTGCTGCAGGTCTGCGAACAAACTCTCAGCACATGTCAGGGCCGGGGCGAGAAGCACAGCAATAGCACTAAAGCAGCTGTTCCTGTCACAGGGCCAGTGTCTCTGAAAACCAATTTAACACATTGGCTGCACAACGGTCTCACCAGCATCTCACAGGAAAGCCAGGGCCCTGATGGGGACGGGATCTGGAAGCTGAGTGGAGACTGGGCTGGACCCAGATGAAACGGACAGTCTTATTCCCGCTCGTCCCTCTGAGCCTCCACTGCTAGAACAGTCTGACCTGCACCGTTACCCTGTCACAGGAGACTACGATCCCTTTGAAAACCCAGGGGGAGCCTCATCAGGGGTAGAGGCCTGGAAAGGGACACTCATTCTCCATACCCACAACCAGCCTTGTTGCCACTAGACCTGTGATTAGGGCCAAATCACAACAGGGTCCAGAGGGATGAGGAGACACTATGCCCAATAACAGCTTATAAACCCAGAAAATGAAGGAGCCTTTCTAACACGTATCAGTAAACACATGGGAAACGCTTGGCAGTAGACTCCCAGGGTGTTAGACAAGGCAGCTGGACAGCACACTAGAGCAGGTGACGCCCTGGAGAGCCAGGTGTAATGCTCTCGGGGGGCAGCTGGGGCAGCTCGCATAGCTCCTTTGATTGCTTCAATGACAGCTGTACTAAAAGATGACTCAATCAGTTCCCCCAGCATGGAAGAGACCGTACAAGCCCAGGGAGAAAGGAATGCCCAGGTGCATGTGTGTGACAAGTGATGCACGCTCACCCCAACACACTGCAGGGGCCAGCAGCAACCCCCAAGGCCCTGGAACAGCAGGAATGAAGCACATGGGGCTGCCCTCGGGCACACAAGCGCGTGATGGAGGTGCTGCTGTGAGGGGGACTCTGGAGGAGCCGACGCCCATGGATGGATGGCTACCAAAAGCAGGGAGAGACACGTGCCAAGGGAGAGCAGCAGACTCATGCTGGAAACCAAGACACCTTGGTCCACAGGGTTCTTTGGCGATGGCTAATTGGACGCAGTAAGCCTAGAAACAAGATCACTAACTGACCAAAGAGAAAAGGAAAAAAAAGACTACGTTTGGCAGCCAAAAACCTGAGCAGAGCCACAATGTGGGTGGTGACAGCCTCTGCCCCATTCCCTGGGCCTAACTCCATGCCCAGGCCGAGGGCCTTTGAGCTAGAGTCCTGCACACTGCCTCCAGCGAGCCCAGGGCAGGAGCCTCTCCAGCCCCCAGCTCCACCTCCAGGGTCGCTGGGCCTGCAGGCACTGCTGAAGAGCTGACAGTAGAGGGCGCTGGGCAGGGCCTGGGAAGAGTCTGTCCTCCGGGTCCCACTGGGCCCTCCTTCCTCCACTACCTTGGCTCCTGGCCAGGATGTGGGACACCCAGCAGCACTCTTCTCACCAGAGTTCACCTTTCCCACCACCCGCCCCCCCACAGGCAGCTGCACAGCATTCCTGGGGAGGCCAGCCTGATGCAGCCGGCACCCTCAGGAAGTCCAACACCATCCCCTACAGGCAGCATCCCAAGGAATTTCTTGCCCCCTCCCACCCCAGCAATCAGTTTCCTGGGCACCATTTTTGACCCCCAATATGAACCGCTGACCCAAAGGAACCCAGTCAGTCCCCACCCTGGAGCAGGCTGCAAACTGTAAAAACCTGTAGATAATCTGCTGGGACAGTGGGCGGGGCTGTGGAGGACCCAGGTCTGGAAGTCCTGAGAACTGCTGTGCACTCATCTCACAGGACACAGCAGCCGAACTCTGTCACTGTTTTCTGTGGCTCTAACAGTACACCTGAGCCCGGGTGTTTAAAGTCAAGGTGGCTCGTGGTTCCGGAGGATGGGAAGCCCGAGGCTGGGCAGCTGCGTCTGAGGGGCAACATGCTGCCTCAACTCATGGTGGAAAGCGAAGGGCAAGTGAGCCGTGCAGGAGAGGCGGAACCCAGGCAGCCTGGCTTCGTGACGCCTGCTCTTGCTCACTCCCAGAGACAGAGGACAGAGCCCAGCCCCAACCCAGACACCTCTCACCAGGCCTTGGGGCCACAGGCCACCTCCAAACCCTAGCAGCCCTCTCCTGGCAGGGGCACGTGGCCTTCTGCATCACAGTGCACACTGCTCCGCCTGGGGCCAGGGTTCAGCTCCTCTTACAGGGGACACGCCAAGCTTCCTGTTCAAGGACTACATGCACCTCCTACAGAGCAGCAGCTGCCCTGGTCACAGACCGCGTTGTTAGTTCTGGTGAGTTGCATGTTCCTAGGAATTCTCCCATCCCTTCTGGATTTCCGCACTCACCCTCACAAGCGGTATATGCCTGTGTCTTCTGCCTGATGCGTCTCTCCAAAGTCCATTTCCCTTGGAAAGAAGCAACTCCAGGGCTTCTGGCTGCCCTCTGTTGTCCATCTGGGGCTCCACTCCCGCCTGCTGTCCCCTTCCGCCCGGCAGGCCCTCAGCTGCCTCCTCCCACCTGCCTGTCCGTTCCCTCGGGGTCAGGACCACACGGCTGCTCCTGGCTTCCTTCTGTTCACTTTTCCTTTCCTTCTTGCCCCACTGTTTTCCTGATGTTCCTTGGTTTGCTGGGATCCTGTCAGCATTGCCACCCCAAATCTGCCCAAATCTCTGCTCAGCGCACACAGGGGCGGCAGGCGTCCTCTAGACCAGGGACCAGCTGTCCCCACCCCGGGCCTCGCCTCTCCCGGGGCCACGACTTCTCCTTCCTGGGTTTACTCTCTTGGTTTGGTGGAGCCTATCCTCTAGGAATCTCCTAGGAAAGGGTGTGTGGAACGTAAACTTTCAAAGACCCCACCAGTCTCTCAACATGACTTCATCTACCTGGGAACCTGCTGCCTTCAGAAATCTGGAGGTCAGGTCCACATTTCTCTATCCTGCGTGGCATTCAGGAACTCCTCGGCTATTCCGAATCCCGGTACTGGTTCTGTGTACTGTTCATTCTCTCCAGAAGTCGCCCAGTATTCTGACACCCCGCGATGACGTGCCGGCACAGTGCTTCCTTCTGACTCTCAGCCTTGCTACACCTGGTAATGTGGACACTGACGTCTTGGTCCTCTCTCCAGGCATTTGCTGGAGTCCACTGTGTTGGCCACAGCAGCAGTATCTTCACTCTCTCCTCTGAGGCTGAGGAGAGTCCCCAGAGGAGGCACCTCTGCTTCCCGCCCTGCCTGAAGACCAGCAGGGCACATCTGTGTCCTCCAAGCTAGAGGTGGCACAGCTGTCCAGCTGGAGAGGCAGGAGGTCGGTGCTTCTCCAAAGGCTGCCCATTAACCCTTCCTCCGCACCTTGGGACGGCCAGTTCCCCCACAGCTCCCGGCTCCCGGGATGTGGGATTCTCATGCGCCGTTTCCTCGGGGTTTCTAAGTCAGCTGCCACTCATCTATTTTCTTAAGGAGGTCCTAATTTGGTTGCCATTTGAAGACATCCTAGTGAATTTATGATTTCAAAAAATATCGAGTTATTTCCATGGGATTTCAAGAAGCAGCTATGAAAAAGGCCATGTTTAGCCACACAGGTGGCTGGGAAATGCTGCCAGAACTCTGGGAATCCAAGTGTCCATCCCCAAACTAAAAGTCTTGGTGTTACAGACAGAGAACACCAATGGTGAATGGAAAGTAACAACCTCTACCACAAACCTGGTGAGGCAGAGAGGGACTGAGGCCGTGTGTGACAGAAGCCTTCCTCTCCATCTAAAGACTGGGAGGGTGAGCAAGGCTTAGCTTGAGGAAGTGGCAGAAACAGAAGACACACGAAGAGCCGGCCACAGTGGTGCACAACTATAATTCCAGCAGCTTGGGAGGCTGAGGCAGGAGGATTGTGAGTTCAAAACCAGTCTCAGCAATAGCAAAGCACTAAGCAACTCAGTGAGACCCTCTCTCTAAATAAACTACAAAATAGGGCTGGGGATGTGGCTCAGTGGTCAGGTGGCCCTGAGTTCAATCCCTGGTACCCCCCTCCCCTCCCCATAAAGGAAGAAAGCACAAAAGGAGCCACTGAGGGTTCATACAAACCTTTTTTTATTCAGTTGATTCACTCTGGGGTTCATCCCAAATCTCCACCCCCTCACCCCCAACACACGGACAAGACTCATCACTCTTCAGAACAACAGGGCCAGCAGCTACACTCTCGCCAGGTCTCCCTCGCCCACCCCACAGTACACTGCAGGGCCGCACGGGCTGGAAAGCTGCAGGCTGCGAACACCTCTAAAGCAGAAGCCTCAGCCCCCGAGTCCCACCAGGTGTCGGGCAGTTCAAACCTACACACAAAATCTGATACCTCCCTGGACCCTGGGCGCACCTGTTTCACAGCCCTCCCGCAGGCATGGCAAGCTGTTCAGAGCCCCTTCTGGACCTGCACATACCAACACTTTCCCATGGCCATTGCTTCCACCCAATGAGATATGGGCCAGAAAATTAAGGCATTTGCGGGGAATTAGAAGGGGAAAAGCATTTATTAAAGTTATAATAACACATCAAAAATGTCCATCATACCATTTTGGGGACAGGGAACTGGGGATGGAACCCAGGGGGCCTCATGCATGCCAGGCAAGCACTGTACCACTGAGCCACACCCCTAGCCCTCCATCATACTTTTGAAAGCTCTTAACTAGGCACAAGAGCAAAAATTGCCGTGGTTCTAGCCACTGCAGAAATATTCATGTTCACCACCAAAGCAGAAAGTGCAACAGGGTTGGAGGGAGCATCTCTCCAGCATGTCCCAGGCAGAGGCTCAGGGCCTGTCACACCCAACACAGGCAGTGGGGGATATGCAGACACCCTACAGCTGCAAAATGTCATCCTGTGTGTGGAGAGCTGTGATCACAAACATCACATTCAAACAAGACTGATGCACATGTGCACATTACCTGGTATACCACAGGGACCTTGAAATAAAGCAACTTAGGAAGAAAAGACCCTGAGCAACACACAGTAAGGCAATGGAAGTCCCTCCCACCACCCCACTCGCTCCTCCCACTGACAGTCTGGAATGGACACATATCTCTGTGGAATTCTGCAGCAGGACACGAGTCCCTCTGTCCATGCGTGCATATCGGTTACTTTACTGCACAGAGGGAGTCAGAATGGATGGGAGGAGGGAGTGAGGCCCCAGTGAGCAGGGAGAGAAAGGAGGGCCAGTAGGAAGAGGTACTTCCAGGAGAGCAATCTGCACTGGCATGGAATCTAAACTCCTAGAAGTCAGCACTGGCTGCTGAGTGCCTGGTGGGTGGGTGGGCAGGCAGGCAAGGAGGCAGAAGCCAGAGCCTGTAAGGTCACCGAGCCACACTTGGCATCATCATGAGCATCCAGTGGTACTACAGGCTCCCAGGGCCTGAGGGAGGGGGCAGTCCACCCTTAGACGTCCACACCATTTCCTCTGTCTCTCAGGGATCCGGTAGCCAGAGGCTTAGCACAGAGTATCTGCACTTCTCAAGCCCATGGGGGATCTCAGGTCTCGTCCTTGGGCTGAAGGCAGCAGGAACACTGCGACACCCTTTACCAGAGGGCAGGCTATTGCAGACCCAGGAGCTCTGGTGGTGATGCACACTCGCTGCAGCTCCGAAGGCCCCAAGCTTCGGGCTACAAAGATGGCAGGCTTAGGAAAGATGGATTCACGAAGGGCAGCTAACATTTTGCTCCATGACCAAATGCATTTTAAAAAGCAAATATACTGCACTCTGCCATCTTCATTTTATAAAAGGACATTTTATCCTGCTAGTAGAAAGGACATGATTTCAGAATCTAAGACAATCCTGTCAGTTGAATCAATGTGTCCTCATCCTGCTCCCCTGCACAGAGCCCTCGCAGCCCAGGGTCACACTGTGGGCCACGCAACTCCAGCTTCCCCTGTTGCAGCTCTAGGTCAAGCTTGGGCCTCCCAGTCACAGGTTCTCCCAGCATTGTCACTGCCTCAAAGGCACATCCAATATGAGGAAGGACAGTAGTCCTGACAACAGCGACTCACACATGCAGCCTGGGAGAGGCGCAGCAGCTGTCCTCACACCTGATGGAGTGAGCGCTCACTATGCACAGGCCCCGCCCGCTGCCATGTGGACAGCTGCAGAGCCCAGGCCGGAGCAGCTCTTGGGCAGGTCCCTCCCCTAGGCAAGCCCATGACTGCTGTAAATTACTCTTTCACAAATTTTTTATTTGAAGAATCAATTCATGGAAAAAGAGGGAAAACTTAAATTTATGGTACTTAAGCCTGATGACAGAAACACAAGTCCTGTTAGAAACTGCTAGTGACCTATTTAACAGGGACACTCTGTTACCAAACATCAAAACAAACCCCAAAACACAAGCACCACTGCATAAACCCTTTGCTGGAACAAGACTTAAATAGCTATATAAATAACACAGGCAAAAATGAAAAGTCAAACAACATGAGACATTGATGGGTTTTTGGAAATACATCTAAAACTCTTAACCAGGATTCCAAAGCTGAATTCTCAGAGGTACGATACTACCTGCCACCCCACAGCAGCCACAACTTGGGGTGCAATTTAGTGGCCCACAGCTGCCCGAGGTAGGCTGAGGACAACATTCAGGATCATCCCTCCAGTGCGTTAGCCCCTCTCCTGCACTGGGCCAGACGGGCAGCACCTCACCAGCTCCATATTTCCTCATGATGGGGGATGCAGTGTCCCAGGGCTTAGAAGCATGACTTCATAAGGTGCTCAGGTGGAGAGAGCTAGTCTTTCCTATCCTATAATCTATCCTTAAAAACAAAAGAGAAAGAGTTTTAGTAAAGTGAGTCTCACTAAAACAGGGAAGATGACCTTTGTTGGTTACCAACACTATTCTCAGATCCAGGTTTGGCAGCTATGAAGGCTCAAACAAAAGGATGAACCTCAAAGTTGTTGGGATTCCAAAACAAAAATTGGCAAAGGGAAAGCTGAATATGTCCTCTGCAAATGAAGAGCAGTGACCCTAGCCAGGCAGGATGCACACACCTGTAATCCCAGCAATCTAGTAGGCTGAAGCAAAAGGATTGCAAGTTAGAGGCCAGCCTCAGCAATTTAGCAGGCCCCTAAGCAACTTAGACCCTATCTCAAAATAAAAAATAAAAAGGGCCAGGGATGTAGCTCAGTGGTATTAACATACCCCTGGTTCAATCCTGAGTACCAAAAAAAACAGGCTACAACCCTGGCCACCTGCAGACCAGCTGGAGTACAACCCATGCCAGGGGAAGACCAGGAGTGGGCCACTATCCTGGCTCATTCATTCTCTCCCCAGACACATTAACTCCCTGGCCCAAATGTATGATCCGTTAGTTCCATTCTTCTCGAGACCATGGGAGACGGTTCAGTAACCAGAAGCAAGGCACTCCTGCATAGACAGCACTCTGGGGGCTGCTCTCCAGGCTGAGAACACCGCCCCTCAGTGTGTGAAGAGCCTCGGTACGCCTCACCTGCAGCTTCTCTCCCACTGTGCCAAAGGGCAGAAGCGGGAAACCTCACCAGGAAATCAGGAAAGGGCTCCAAGTGGCATCAGTGAATTGCTCACTCCAGAAAGCACTTTCAACTCTCCCAAGGTGACAAACCATAGCCAGCCCATCTCCAGTGACAAGAGACCCCTGCAGGATGGATGGTCGATATGCAGGAGGCTCAGAAGTCCACATAACCTCCCCTAACTCACTAAAGCTCCTGCCCAAGCCACAGTCCAACTCTGGGCCTAGTCCTACCTTGAGTGCCTCACAGAACACACCTGACTCTCTCCGGGGCTGGAGCCCATGCAGCACGTCGCTCCAGCTATCGTGGCCCCCACCTACCCTTCTCTCCTCTCTTAGGAAAGGTCTCTCTCACTCAGTCGGACCTGACCCCAAGCCCCTCACAGGAGCAGCATGGAGCCAAATCTCAGGGCTCAGGAATCCAGGCCACCGCATCCCAACAGCTGGGCAAACTCCTAGGACTGGCTTTTCCCTCTGAATCACCTGCTGGCTTCTCCCTCAGAGCTGCATGTGTCCACACAAGGTGCCCAGTGCTCTGGCAGGGAGCCCACCTACGACACCTAAAGAGGTACAATTCTATCCTTAGGCTGTAGAACATAAAGGCCATATGTATCCTGCCTGGTTGGCTAAAACACATGATGATGCTAAGAATTATTAACATATCATCAATTTTGACAAGTTAGATTTTCACAAGCAGAAATTCTAAACACTTAGGAAGTTTAGAATCACCACAAATCCTGACAACAGTCCTCAGAGGCTTCAACTGGCTAAATAACATTTCACTGGGAAATGCTCTGAGGCCACAGACCCTGAAGCAAGCCCCACCCACACAGCCACAGATACCTGCAGTGACAGTCATCTCTCCAAGACTGCCAGCTCTGGACAAGTGGGAAAGACTTCTGGCCTCACTCCTCTCCCCTGCCTTAGACTCTAGGCACAGCTACCAAAGCCGCTAGGCCCAGAAAGTGAAGGGCAGTCAACCAACACCAGATGTGATGTCCCCTGAACACGAGCAACTGAATGCCTGGAACCACCAGGAGGACCTCCTGGTACGGAGGAAATGGAGACAGCGCCTCAGGTGTTTCTCATTGTAACTGGCAGTGACGGCTGTTAGGATGGTCCCCATCTAAAAGTAGGCTGCCATATCCTGGCTGGTTCGTCCTCTGTGGGCCTCCTTAAAGCAGTCAGTCTGGAAGCTTCCTGAAGTGAAAAGGCAGAAAACTCCTGACACCACTGGCAGGAGGCGAGGTACAGGAGATATGAGAACAAGTCATGCACCGTGACCGTCACACCAGATAACACTGACAGCCCGCGAAGCCAGGAAACCATCCTTGAATGAAGGCAACTCACAAAACGAGCATGAGAGTGGTAGGAAGTAGGGGTATGTCGAATGCACACACGGACCCCAGAAGCAGAGAAAACAAACTAGCAAGTTCATGAACTGCATTTCTGTTCCCTACTTATTATTATTTTTTTTTACCAAAACTCCATTTCATTTAGATATAATGTTTTAATAGAATAATTAAATTGCAAAGTAGAAAAATAAATAAAAGCACAGTTCTGGAAAGTGCTAGGAGTCTTCCCTACTGGGGCTATCAGCAGACCTCCAGTCTCACCCACACCTGCACACACTTCATGGCCCATTTCATTAACATAGAACTGCAAAAATCCAAAACAGAAGTATTTAGGAAGAACAAAATTAAGTTTTGTATGAGTCTCTCAGCTGACAATGACCCAAGGACTGTTTGTTCCGTGGCCCCAGCACCTGAGATGGAATTACAGTCCATGAGAACAGGCCGTCTCTTCACCAGCGGTCGGCAGCACAGGATGGTTCACAAGATGCAGGCATCAGCGGTGGCTCTCCCTCAGATCACCTGCATCTTCTACTCATAAAGTAGGAACTTTTTAATGGGGTCTGGCAGGGGCAGCGAGGGAATCAGATGAAGTCGGTGTTTGCCAAGAGCTCTTCTCACGGCCACCCGGCACAAACTCAGCAAGGTCCTTGGAATGCCTGGAGAGTTGTGGGAAGAAACAGAGATCAGGGAAGATTAATTCCTGTCCCCACTGTGGAAGCCAAAGGCTGGCTGTGACTGACAGAGCCACACTAATGCCCAGGCCAGCTTCCTACTCCAGTCAGGTGAGCCCGCCCTGGGAGGAGGGTCTTATCTGCTCCTTCCATCTCCAGAGCCTCTTAACCAGGGGCATCTGCTCACTGTAACAGCACCTCCTCTCTCTACTACATTTAAAACCCTAGACAAAATAAGAGCTGCCCACTGAAGGCTAGGCAGATGCAAGCAACTGACCCTCACTACTGGGAGTCTCAGATGCGCCAAGGGAGTTGGGGGCCATGAACTGAGCAGTACTCAGTCATGCATTCATGAGGGGAGCAGGCTGACCATCTGCTCTGGGTCAAAAAGGCATAGCCAAGTTCCTGCCTGGGTTGGTGAAGAGGGTAACAAGTGACACTCAAGAACACGTATCTGAATTCAATCAGCACAGTTCCCAGCCTCACCAGCCAACTAATTTTGGGATAGCTGAACAAGAGCACGCAGCAATGAACCAACCTATGTGAATTCAACAACAAAAGGCTTCAAGGTTAACGACCTGTGCAAAAGGTAAAGAGCTGAAAAGAAGTCATTACTTGGACACTGGGCATCCAGGCAGGAATGGGGAAGGGGCACGCAGCCTGGGGGTCAGAGGACAACAAGGTCAGCTTCTGAGGCCACGTGCACCAGCAGGCTCACTGATCAATTCCAAACTCCCTATCATCAACTTATTCATTTAGCAAAACCTTTCCTTCAAAATTGAGCAAACTACAGACTTTATTCTAACAAAAATTACTTATCATTCAAACTAATGGTATTGAGTGCAGCTAAAGAAAGGGATGTGAGGAACCCTAGAAAATGGGCTTCAGGTTTGCTCTTTTTAAAGCCACGTGAAAAAGAAATCAATGATTAACAATTTGGGGCCACAAAGCAGAGCAAAGGGGTAAAGAGAGGATAATTCTAAACATGTTTAAAACATACATGCACTTTCACAGATTTTCTGTTATCCGCTCATGGTGTTTAAGAATCACAGAACAGCCATTCTGGAAAACTGCTTGTCCCAACTGAGGATCTTGGCCAAGTGCTTAATTGGGTCTGTTTTATTTTTAATTATTACCTCTTGTTCATTCAATCAATCCCACCAAACTATTCATCAGAACAAGCTCAGACCACTTACTTCTGGCCTCCTTAAAGATCTGCAAGGCCTCAGGGTCCACCTTCCTTCTGCCCCTCGACTCTGGGCCCAACGAGTCCCACTTCACCAGGTTCAGGTCGGCTCCAAACTCCACCAGCAGGCTCACGAATGCTGCCTCACAGCCATGACGCAGGACGGCATCCATGACACACCCAGGGGAGCCCCTGTAGAACTCCTGGGTGTTGACAGGACCATTGCAATTGAAGTCGGGGTTGGCCCCGGCCTGCAGAAGCAGCCTGAAGCACTGCAAGTTGTGGTAGGCCGCACTGATGTACAGGGGGCAGACCACCAGGGAGGTGAGCCGCCTGGAGAAGGGGGGTTGGGTGTCAGGAGTCAGGTGATGGTTGACATCGACGTCAGCCCCATACCTACAGGGGAGAGGAAAATCAGGCTTACAGTGGACCAACCAGTCCACAAAGATTGCCCCAGTCACCCTAGGAGGAAGGCTTTAACACAGTGACAACGAGAGCCAAGGAGGCTCCAGAGATCACAAATGTGGCCACCCCTCCTCATAAGCAGGCTCTGCATTTGAGCATTCAACCACCTGCGGATCAAAACATTTGGAAAAAAATTTGTACTGAACATGAATGGTCATTTTCTTTTCATTATTCCCTAAATAATACAGCAAAATAACTATTCACATAGCACTTCTGTTAAATTATGTACCTTAAGTAATCTAGAGATGACTGACAGTCTACAGGAGGATGCGCATAGGTTCTGCTCAAGTATCAATCTCTAAGAGGGATTCAGCATCCTCAGATGAGTGTCCTCTAGTTCTTATAATATCCTGGAACCAATCTCCACAGATGCCAAGGGACAACTAAAGCTTATTCCTTCCAGCAAGATAAGGCAGCAAGTAAAAATGTGGATACCACTCACCAAAAAAACTCCTATGGGAAGTCCTTCTGACCTTTACAGATCTAGGAATTCCAAGACCACTTAACCTACTTCAGAGTTAAGAAGGAAAACTTCCAAATTCATCTTATGAAATTAGCACAATAATCCCCAAACATGACAAAGGTCCTATACAAAGAAAAACTACCAACTAGCTTCATTTACAAGTACCAAGCTACAATTTTTCAGTAAGATATTAGCAAAGAAAATAATTAAGAAAGCAATACACTATGACCTCCTGGGGTCATCCCAAGAACGTAAGGCTAGTTCCAACATTAGAGACTCCATTAACAACACAATCCATCCTATTAACAGAACTAAGGAGAAAATCCTCTATCTCCACAGATACAAAGGTAAGGAGGTGCCTGTGCAAAACTCAACACTTAGGATTTCCTTTGAGTGATGAAATATATTTCCTCCACCCATGAGTCAGAAGTTGTGTACAGACTCCCAGGTGCTGGCCGCCTCTGTGCATGGGTGCTAAAGGTCCAACAGTACACTGGGGCCAAGGAAAGAACCAGGCGAGTGAGACACAAAATCCCTCCACTCACGGTTGCAACCAGTCTCCACAAAGGCCTCACACTGCCTTTATGCATACACACAAAAACAAGTGAAAGAAAAAAGGGAAGAGAAGACGTCCTCTGTGCTAGCAAAATAAATGTCAAAATGACAAAACTAAGCATAAACTTAATAAATGTTCAAAGTTTGCATGAGGAAAATGTAAAACACTAACTAAGTGACAGAACCAGGCCTAAGAGAACAGAGACATGCCACATAAGCAACGTTGTAACATCACTTTCCCTGTGTTTGTTTGTTATATGAAAATACCTTTCCTAAACCAAGCTGGTTACAAATATAAGCAAATACACATGGCATCCTTGGAGCCATGTAAACCGATTATGCAGCTGGAAGATAGAACAAGATGAAAGGCCACTGCAGGGGAGGCAGCCTACCTCAAGCCCAGACTGCTATAAAGGCCTACAAAACAAAGGCATGAGGACAAGCCAACAGAACCACAGAACCCCACAGAAAACCCAGAAATGGACCAAACTGCATACAGAAATGCAGGCTATGGTTAGGGGACAAATGGACTTGCACCAGGATAAATTCATATCAATCAGAATTAAAAATACAAAAAATATGAAACCATGCAGAAAGCAGGAAAAAAACCTCTGGGTAAAACCTGCCTTATGGTTACACAAAATTAACAACCAAAACACTTTTTTACATAGAAAAAAAACAGCACAAAATAAATAAAACAAAAAAATAAATAAAAATTGGGAAAATACTATAAAGGGTTAATGCCTTTAACACATAAAAATCTTCTAAATGGCAAAAATCAACAGCGCTATGAAAAAACAAGCTGAAGATATGGACATTTATAAATGGCTCTTAGTCCCATGAAAAAATGCTCAACCTCAGTCAGAAAAGAAATGCAAATTGAAAACTATCCACAATACCACTTCTCGCCTGTCAGATTGGGAGAAAATCCAAAAATGTACTGACCAGTTTAAGGAAACAGGAAGTCTCACCCACTGCTGGAGCAATATAAAATGGAACAATCTCTATGGAAGGGAAACTATCAATTGCTACCAAAATCACACATGCATTTATCCCTTGACCCATCCATTACACTTCTTGGGATCTAGATTCCCAAGACACATTTGCAAAACTATGAAAAGATACACAACAAGCGAGGAGATTCACTGACGCACCACCTTTTGTAGCTGAGGACAGGAAAGCTCCCTCATGCCATCAGCAGGGACTGGCTGAACTGTGGCTCATCTGAAAGCAGCAGGGCTCTGCTGTGACAAGTAAGGAGGAACCACACTGCTCTGGGATGGCCTCCAGAGCGCACGAGTAAGGGAGAAAAGCAGGATGGTCACAGTGTGCGGTGTGTAGCACACACTCACACATGTGTATCTGCTTACTGGTGACAATGAAAGGATAAACCGCAGAACTTTGTAAACAGTTACCTATAAGGGAGGGAGAAAACAGGACAAAGAAGACGAGATTAGAAGTTACACTTTTTAAAACATAACTGTTTCATAGATTTGATCTGAACCTTGTAAATATTCTGCATAGTGAAACAAAATTAAATAAAAAACAATCCCTAAAAATTCAAAGTAAAAAGAAACTGATGAGCCCCACTGACCATCTAGCCGGTGCTGTCACATCCTGCCCAACAGGAAGGACGTTCTTTTCAGACACACTAAACGCTCGCTCGGTTAGCCCAGACCATGCCCGGCATCAGCTCCCATTGCAAGGCCCTAGGACAGGGAGCACAGCTGGCCAGCGGGGCAGCATAACACAGCCCTACAACAGAAGAGTCCTTAGAGAAAGAGAATGCAAGACTGACCGAGGCCAACTGTAAGATGAGACTTGAATATGTCGTTACCTGAAAAAGAAACTGCCCAAAGAAAGGCCAGGACATGTCCAAAGGACACAGAGCTGGCTTGAAACAGCTAACAGTGGCCAAACATGAGATGATTTGAGCATCAAAATAAATAACAGTAACACTGCACAGGAGCTCACTTGACAATCTAAGAAACCACCAGTCTACACTAATAAGTAAACAAACTTCTTAGACGAGGCCCAGGCGAGACACATATACATATCTGTACGGGGGCCAAGTGACTTTACAAAACACTAATTACAAAGAGAAGAAGAATTTTTATTAAGAAATCTGACACACCACATTAAAGTGATCAGCAGCAATAATGTGACCAACTGAAATCGTGTAATCTGATAGGAGGTGACAGGCACACAGCCTCACTTCTGCAGGCCTCCTGCCCAAGATGTGATACCCAACTCTGGACTCACCACGAGCCTCAGACCGCTAGCACAGCACCTGTTTCCTCGAGCCTTCACTGGCCCCAGACAGTCCTGGGATGTTTCAAAAGCCATGTCTTCACCTGAGTACTTCACTCAAACAGGAAAGGTCAATATGAAGGAAGACACAACGAGGATGCCCAGCGTGCAGGAGAGGGAGGAGCAGATTTCCCTTACAGAAATGCCTGGCCAGCAATCCACCAACAATCACATTTTATTCCCTTTCTCATCAGCACCACTCCAAACATCCAAAAGAACTTTCTCCAGAAGCCAAAGTGATGCTTTCAGGCAACACAGGCCTGAGGACGAGCACCCAGACCAACAAGCCCACACGGTGATGTTGCTTCCATAGTGGATGGGAAAGCAAAGAAAACACTATCATAGAACAAAAGACACTGACACATGCCTCTGATCCCAATTACTTGGGAAGCTGAGGCAGGAGGATGGTGAGTTCAAGGCCAGCCTCAGCAACTTAGCATGACCCTGTCACAAAACAAAGCAAAAAAACATACGAGATATCAAATAAAAAAAATAATTTAAAAAGCAGACAACAAAATAGATGCTAACAGCAGCAATGACAATGATATTAACTATATCAGAAAACAGAATTCCAGAATTCAAATAACTCTATATGAACACACACAGCTAGTTAAATTCAAGATTAAAACTAAATATTATATAATGCTATGTAAATGAACTTAAATAAAAATGAGTAGTGTTCATTTGGATAACAAATTATAAGTAATAATTTTATGAGTTCAGGAAACAAAATTATTTAAAGCAAAACCTACTTGAAACATAAGGGGAAACTGACAAAAGTCACAACAGTTGATTAGAATTGTAAGATCTGCCAAAAATTCTCTAAATTTCTGGCAGATCTTACAATTAAGAAAAAAAAAATGTAGGGCTGGGGCTGGGGCTCAGTGGCAGAGCGCTTGCCTAGCATGTGTGAGGCACTGGGTTCAATCCTCAGCACATCATAAAAATAAAACAAATAAAATAAATGTTAAAAAAAAAGGAGGGATTCTAAACAGAATAATTTAGGCTACCAAACGTACTATGTGAATAAAACACCCATGGTGTTGTGCTTTATCCAAGCATCCACAACAATGTAGCCTGACTTTAATAAATAATGTGAACTATATGGTCCACATTACCTGAGAACACTACAATAAAATTAGAAAGTGATATTATACTTTCTCCTCAATAACTCTAGATCAAAGAGGAAATCAACTTCAATTATTTAAAAAATAATAATTTCAGCAATTTAACAATGAAAAAAGGAAGTTTAGAGGACGTGGCGAAGACTATTAAAAAAGGTAAATAAATAAATGTTTATTTAAATAAATGTTTACATTATTAATCAAGAAAAAAATGAAAAATCATTCATCGCAAAATCTTAAGGGAAAAATAAAGATTAAAAAGTATATAAAAATGAATCATTAAGCAGAAACATAAGAAAACTGATAAAGCTAAGAAGTAGCCTTATTAAAATACTAGCCAAATACATGAGTGGCAAGACTAATTTTAAAGAGGGAAAAACTAATACAGAAAGCAAGGAGAGCGACAGTGGCTGCAGGAGCTGGCAAGGACGTGGCCGTGTGCCCGGCAGCAGGCCTGAGCACCCCAGTACTGACCTGATGAGGGCCTTCAGTATGTCAGCTCTGCCCACTCGAGAGGCATGGTAGACAGGGGTGCTGCGGTGGTGCCGGCTTCCGTTGGGGTCAGCACCAGCTTCAAGAAGGATCTGGGCACTCTCCAGGTGCCCATTCACCACAGCCACATATAGGGCAGTCTGCCCCTTTACATCCACCAGGTCCACCTCCGCTCCCTTTCGGATAAGGAAGTCCACACAGTTCCCATGACCTGCGGTGGCAGCAATTCGCAGTGGCGTGCAGGGAAGCCAGCCACAGCACCAGACAGACTTCTCGTTGATGCGGCTGCAGAGGAACACAGGGAATTGTGAGAGATGCCCCCAGGAAAGACTGGCTGTTCTGCCCTCTCACAATGGCAATGTGACACAGAGGCTGCCCAAGGGGACCAATCACTCACTGTTAAATCCCTCAGGTTTAACAATGCCTCCACTTGTCTTCTGTGAGTCTTGACCCTGTGAGGGCTGGACTGGGCTGCAATGGGCAGAGCTGGGCAGGGAAGGGCAGGGAAGGCACTGAGATCCCATTCTGAAGATGAGGAAACTCAGGGCTCAGGTGGAATGATCAGCATTAGAAGTTAGAGTCCTAGTTCTTAGATTTCCTGACCCAAAGCACTTTCCTCTACAAAGGAGAAAAAAAGGCACCAGACAGCACAGCATGGACAGGACCCTCAGTGGGAAGCCAGTTCAGGGATCTGAGCTCCTCTCACCAGTCACGTGCTGTGAAGGCTGAGGCTGGGGCTCTGACTGGGCCTTGCTATTATCACCAGGCCTAGGTGACCAATAAATCAGTGACTGAGGAGTCACTGCGATGGCACAGGGAATGCAGCCCTTGTCAGCAGTAGGAAACTGTCCAGACTTAGTTCTCAGAAGTGCAACCATCAGACGTCACTACTAAGGCCTCCACTGACACCCCCCCCCCCAGGTCAGCAACAGACACACAGTTTTTCACCTTTAGCTCTCAAGAGAATTCAGAACAAAGCTCAGGAACCCAGAGCACTGAACCAGGCACATGTGGTAGGCAGCATGTCCCCAAACTAGCCCTTAAGGCTCCTCCTTCAGCTAAGTACCAACTTGGATAAGCCAATCAAGTCCAGAACTCATTACCAAAGAAAGAAAAAGAAAAATATTTCAGGAGTTTTGCTGAATCTAAGAAAAAAGGAGGGAAATACACAGAAAAGCAACATGAAACACCTGGAGGGACCTCCTTCACTCCACCATCACATCCGCAAGATTAACTGAGCGGGGGCAGTGAGTCCTTCACATTAAGTAAGTTAAAACATGGGTAGATTTTTTTTTTTAATACTGATATCTGCTGTAACGAAATAATGCTAGGATAATGGAAGGACAAAGAGAAAAGAACATCTTCCTGGACTATTAGCAACGTTTTTCTCGGGAACCATCAACAGAAAGCAGCAGCGTTGGTTCCAGCACACAGGCACTTCCATCAAATCACTGCCACCTAGTTCTAAAGTGGATGCTGAAACCCAGAAACAATACAGAGGGGTTTTGAGTTAAGTTTAAAATGTACTTGGAACTCCATTCCCAGACATACAAAACAACCAGGAACACCCCAGAGAGAAGGCAGGCTGGGTGCCCTCCCAGTGTCCTACACAGGGAGACAAAAAGGCAGGACTTTGGTGAGTAACAGCAAATCAAGAGACAAGAAGTTACAGGCAAGGGAACAACATGGAGGAACCACACATCTTTGGGGTGAAGACAGCGGCCCACAGCAGACAACTGTAGGCCAGAGAGCACCAAAGGAAAACAACTGAGGAAGGTGGCTGTGGATGCACAGGACACTCAGAAGGGCAAGGCCTACTAAAGGAGGTGCCACCATCAGGAACAGCACTGAGAAAACTGATGTCCAGAGAGGCCGGGAGCTGCCCAAAAATATAAAGGACGGTGATGGAGCTTCATTGGAACTCAGATCCCTGCCACTATTCAGTCATCTCTTAACAACTCTGATTATGCATCCGCAATCTCCTTTCCTTCCATCCTCAAAAGCTGGAATGTGCTCCTCCAAGCACCAGGGGCTTAGTCTGCAAAGCAAACCATGAACCACAGATCCACGCAGAGCTAAAGGGGCCTGAGAACCTGGAGCAGCCTGGGCAGCAATGCTCACCTCCGATAGTTCTCCTCTTGCAACAGGTTCCTGAGGGTCTGGAGGTCCCCCACATAGGCCGCATCATGGAGCCTCGTGTCCTCACAGTGCTCCAGCGGATGGTCACAAAACTGCTCCCTCAGCCACTCCTTCAGATTAGGACCTGCACTGAAGAGAGGGGCCCCTGTTAGCACTGAAACACCAAAAGGCCAACCAAAAAGACGCACCATCTGCACTAAGCTCTGCCTCTTCCAGCTACACAGGTGCTTTCAAACTCTCAATAGATAAATCACAGAAAAGACTATAGAGAGCTTCCCTTATAAAACTAGCACCTTCCTGACACCAAACCTAATTTTTAAAACAAACTTTAAAAAGATGACAGAACCAATGGTCAAACATACTTCAGAATACAGAAGTAAGATCCTAAATAAAAATATTAGCAAACCAAAATGTGGGAGACCAACCGTACACATGACTGAGTCACACTCCCTGGCTGGGTGCTGAGGCGCTCAATCATAGAAATGTGGCAGAGCTTTCCCCACCCTTCTTGGGTTCGAGGGTCAGTGTCTCCTGCATGGGTGTGTCTTGTTACAGCCCCATGGGTGAAGCTACACTCACCTGTTCCTTTGTAATACAACCCCTTGCCCTGTTTAGGATGGAATCTTCCACGGAAGTGCCTTGTATGTGTCCCCTTCTCTTACTGTGCCCTTGGGTGTGGCCTACCCAGGTGTCAGTCAACCTGCTGACAGTGGACATCATGAAGATAGACTCAGCCCCCTAAAATCTGACTCCTTGCCTCATTTGAATAGCTTCTCCTCAATAAAAGGGGTCAGCACGTGCTCACTCGCGCGCTCTCGCTCTCTCTCTTCCTGCAGTCCCTCAAGGTCAGAGGAGCTGTCACAACGACCCCAAAGAAAAAGGTATTTGTGTCTCTTGTGTGGTTATTTTGTGCAGCCCAGTTAGCCCAATTTAACTGAAGTAACCCCTGAGCCTTTTAGTCGCTAACCGAAACCCGACACCAAAACAAAAACTACTGTATCAAAAAAAAAAATCTTGGGGCTGAGGCTGTGGCTCAGCAGGTAGCTCGCTTGTCTGGAATGCATGAGGCACTGGGTTCGATCCTCGGCAACACATATAAATAAAAAAATGTCCACTGACAACTAAAAAATATATATATATTTTAAAAATCTAGTATGCAATTACTCTAATTTATCCTAAGTATGTAAGGATATCTTAAAATTAAACCTAGGGAACTATGAAGGAGAACCTTAGTCATCTCCATCACAGAGAGACTCATGTGCTAATATCCTAGCACTAAGCAGGTGCTGTGGCCTGCAACAGGAAGATGCTACACCATGCTGCTCTGTCTACATAAACATGACTCATCACATACGCTACTGTCCCCTCAGAGGTTCCTGTGCTGGAAAAGCTGTGGCTCATGGGAGGTCAGTGGGAGCGTACCTTTGGAAGTGACTGGGTATTTCTCATGGGACACTGGTTAGTTCTCATCAGAGAGTTGTAAAAACCTAAGCCTGGCCCTACCCAGTTGCTGGCTTCTGGTTTGGTGATGTGATCACAGTGTCCACCATTATGTTTGCCATTATTTGCCATGAAGTGATGCAGACAAAGGAGGCAGGGTACATTCATCAGAGCTTTGGCCATATTGTTTAGACTTCCAAGACAATGATATCAATAATGTGTGTGTGTGTGTGTGTGTGTGTGTGTGTGTGTGTGTGTGTGTACTTGGCAGTATTCATGACTGAACCCAGAGGCACTTTATCACTGAGCTATATCCCCAGCCCTTTTTTATTTTTAAACATGGTCTTGTAATGTGGAGGGACTGACTTTGATATTGTAATCCTCCTGCCTCAGACTCCCAAGTAGCTGGGCTTACAAGTGTGCACCACCATGCCCAGCTAAGCCTCTTTTTTTTAAAATGAATTTAGACTGCCTCCGTTACATCATTCCATTACATCAATGAAAATGGACTGGTTCAGACAGTAACCTAAGATGAGTGCACTTTGCTTACAGAGCTACACGTTGATAAAAAGGAAAACTAAAATATATGACATAAATATAAATCCAACCCCATATACTAAAAGACAATGAAGAAAACTAGATTGAGCAGAAAAATCATACCATGTACCAGGATGAGAAGACTCAATAATAGAGAAATTTTAAATAAAGTTTAACCAATAAATAAAGTTTAACCGATCTTTTTAGGGTTTTAATATCAGATATGACAAAAATATTCTAAAATTTATTTATTAAATAATATTAAAGAATACCTATTTATTAAATAAATATAAGGAAGAATACCATTTTAGTAAGAATAATGAAAAAAAGACTCACCCTACTAGATAACAGACCTCTCGTCAGAATAAAAAGATCAAACGGAATCAACTGTCCGGAAAGACATTAGTATAAAAAAACTTAATTTGTGATAAAGAGGTATCAAAATCAGAGAGGAGGGAAAAGGGTATTAAACAAAAGGTACCTGTACAACTAGATACCTATTTGGATATAACTGAGTCTTCATTCACACCTTGGCCCAAACACATCACTGCCCAAAAGAAACTCCAAAATACTTAAAAGAGTTCAGCAAGAACAACTGCACAGACAGGTGTGTGAGCAGAGAGCAGAAACTCAGACTGCCTGGATTCAAATCCCTGCCCTGCCATATTACCCTAGTGTGTGACCAAGCACTTCCCTGAAGAAGCTGCCTTTTGTACACAACTCAAATCTCCCTGGAGTACCTTCTGTATTCAAGAGTCAGTGATAGGTACAATGGGGGTGTAGGTATCTTTGCCCTCCAGGATTAGACGACCCATCAGCAGAGGCCACAAAAACACACTGTTCTCTCACTCTGATCCCAAAAGCAGACCTGCAGGAAATCAACAGGCAGACATCAAGCTGAACCACCTCATCCTCCTTCAGTGGTCTTCCTCCACTGTAATTATCCCACAGGTGCAATTAACACTGGGTGAAAAGGCTCAAAGCAGGAGTGGGAAGAAGTCAGGTGCAGGGCAACCACCGACTGTGAACAGGAGACCTACGGAGGGCTTTATGAAGCCCTGGGGGCCTCCCTTTTTGGGCCTATTCACACCACCCCCTGGCCCAGTTCACTGCAGCTTCAGAATCTGCCTGAGCTCAAGAGACAAAGACAACTTCACGTTCACATTTTTCTAATTAGCTACTCCAGTGACCACATAATTACCCCGGGATAACGTTCAAACCTCGCCCCTCCCTCTAACACACAGCACATGATGCAAAAGGGGCCCTGAGAGGGGCAAGGCCGGCCTGTCCTCCCCAGGACCCTCTCTACCTTGGGAACTGGCGGTCTGCACTCTTTCCAACTGAGCCCTCCACTCCGGTATCTCACTCTCACTTGAGGCATTCTGGACCCAAGGTGCTGGCCGTCCCCGGGACGGACGTCCACACCGACCACGGCGGGCCCCTCTGCACACAGCAGTCCCCCAGCGGAGGGTGCCGAACGCGTGGGGGAAGCGGGGAGGGACGGAACGGCCGCGCGCACGGCCTCCAGGCCGACTCCCGAGCCTTCTCCCGAGCCTTCTGCACACCCGAGTGAAGGGTGATCAACTCTCTGGGCGGGAACTCTCGGGAACCAGCAGATGGACCTGTAAGGCACCGGGCGCCCGGGAGCTCGGACAGTGCCGACGAGGGGGTCCCACCCGGGACAGAGGGACCCTCTCCTGCGGTGTCCCTCCAGCGCTGGGGCGACGGCTCTCTGCCCCTGGACGTGCCGGGTCCCTGGCGAGCCGCAGGCTGCACGCCGCGGCCCCCGGCCCCGCGCCCCTTCCGCAGCCGGGTCAGCAAGCCGCACGGCCAGCGGCGGCAGTTACCGGGCCCGGTCCTGGGGGCGGGCGGCCTGGCCTCGGCAGGCCCGGACCCAACCCCGCGGCCCCGCGCCCACGCTACCTGCGGGCCCCGGCCCTGCCCGCCCGTCGGGGCCGCCGCCCTCCGCCATGGGTGCACCGGCCGCGCCTTGGTCCCGAACCCGGCGGCCAGTCTGCCCTCCGGAGACCCGGGCCGGAGAGCGCCCCGCCCGCCGGAAGCAGCGCGGCCGCGATCACTTCCGGTTCCGGCGCAGGTCGGGGTCTCCACTTCCGGTCTCGCGGCCCTATTTAAGGGCGGAGAGCGTTGAGGGGGGCCTGCGCGCCAATGAATCCACGTAGAAGGCTGAGGAGCCTGGGAAAACGCGTCCTCTGAGTCCGCCCTATCTGCCTGCCGGGAACCGTTGGTTGGCCGGGCCGGGCCGTCCCGCCTGCAGGAGGGGCGGAGCGTGTGGGAGGGGCGGGGCGAGTGGGAGGGGCTGTGGGGGGAGGGGCTGTGGGGGGCGGGGCCGCCTGCGAGCTGGGGTCCACGTGCCCAGTGCAATCACCTGCACTGCGGCGGCCAGAAGCAGTCCCTGAAGGGCGTCGCAGGTGTGGGGTCGCTCCACGTATTCTTAGCAGCAAGGCCAAGGGAATGTGTAAAGGTGATGGATAAACGCTCCCACAATTCCTCTCATGAACCAGGAATCTTGTCTTACTTAATTACAGGTAGCTTTGACAAATTGCATCAAGTGTCTAAATGCATTAGTGAACAAACGAATGACTTTTCCTGCACACTCGCAATTTCAGATATTGCACCATTGTCAAATTGTATGCTGCGATGGGGTTCGTAAGCATGGATACCCCCAGCTCCTTCCATTGCCCACTCTCCATACATGAGGTAGACTACAGTGGAGAAAGCAGGCAGCACTCAAGGAGAGTGAAGAGCATCCCAGGTTCTAGAGGCAGAGGACAGCAGCAGGCTGAGACCAGAGGCCAGACACCACCCCACCCCCAAAGAGGAGGCAGTTACTCGCTGGCCAGCCTGGTGTTGCTACACACTCCAGACTGGGCTGCGGGAGCCTCCTGGTGGGAGCTGTGATTCACAGGCACCCCCAGGGCCCATGCCCAGGCTGGCTCAGAGGCACAGTCCTGTTGGCCCAGATGCAGAGGATGGGACCACCTGGGTACAGGCCTGGCAGACCCTGCTGGGTGTTTTGGGGAAACGTGTTTGAGATTGATAACAACAGTGAGCACCACTGAGGGTGACGCCGGGTGACGCCCTGTGACACTGCCTGGCAGGGAACCAGGGTGTGCTCGGATCTCTGGCTCTGCTCCACAACTGCACATTGGAGCTCTTGAAGCCTCAAAAACACTGAAGGCCAAAAATGACCTGAATGTGCATGAATGGGCAGAAAGATAAACATAACTTGGTCCACCCATACAGCTTTACATTTACAGAAGAGAGATTCTGACCCAGGCTACGTGGGTGAGCCCAGAGGACCCATACTCAGTGAAATAAGCCCACACAGGACAAATGCTGCATGATCCCCCTCCTCTGAGGCCCCCAGAGGGGCTGGATTCATAGACGGGGAGGGCAGTGGTGGTGCCAGGTTGCTAGGGGAGGGAGGGAGGAATGGGGAGTGAGTGGGACTTTTTTGTTTGTTTTTTTTTGGGGGGGGGTCTGTACTGGGGATTGAATCCAAGGGCACTTAGCCTCTGAGACTCATTCTCAGCCTTTTTAAATATTTTATTTAGAGACAGGGTCTTGCTGAGTTGCTTAAGGCCTCACTAAGTGGCTGAAGCTGGTGGTTGTTGTTTGTGGTACTTGGGATGGAACCCAGGGCCTTGTGCATGTGAGACAAGTGCTCTACCACCTGAGCTATAGCCCCAGCCCCCAGTTAGTTTTAATGGGAACAGTTTGGGAAGAAAAAGTTTTGGAGATTGGTTTGGTTACACAATGATGTAAATTGCAAATTAACACTATTGAAATGCATGCTTTAGAAAGGTTATAATGGGGGCACTCGCCTAGCACGTGGGAGGCTCTGGTTTGGTCCTCAGCACCACATAAAAATTAATAGACAAAATAAAGGTATTGTGTCCAACTACAACTGAAAAATAAATATTTTTTAAAAAGAAAGGTTATAATGGTAAATTTTAAGTATGTTTCTCCACAATTTTCATAAAACTTTAAAGATCCTGAAGTTGGCCTGGGTGTGGCCTGGGCGACAGGTATTGCAAGGCTCCTGGTGACTCCCGAGGGTATCTGGGCTTAAGGGCCTGTCTCCATCCAGCGTAGTAGTGCTGCTTTCTCTGGTCCCAGGAGGTCCAAAGTAACTGTCCCTGTTCATCAGCAGCCTTCGTGGGAAGGCACTAAGTGGCCTGAGCAGAGCCTCACTCCTGTGCCTTCAGCTCCCCCCACAGACCTCTGCCACTGCCCTAAGAACAGTGGTGCCACTGGTCCCTGGTGGGAGGTGTCCTGCATCCCACCCCTGCTCGGCTCACGGCAGCGCGCAGCCAGCAGTACGGCAAGTGGAGAGTCCACTGTCCCACTTTACCGAAACTGTGACCCCATTTTCAGGACCCCAAGGTCAAGTTCGCAGCATGTGCCGGGCGCCTTTCATTTCCGGTTGCCTGCACCATCAGCATCACCAGCAGAGTGCCATGGTGGGACCTCTCTGGTGTGAAAGAGTTCTGTCCCCTGACCTCTGACTTCCAAGGTGGGCTGGCAGCCAAGGGCTTGAGCTGGGTGGACTGACGGACTGTCCAGGCCCACAGGAGGAATCACTGCTTTGTCCTCCTGAGCCGTCCCTATCCCCATTCATGGCATGGGGAATCACGACAGAACTGGGGTCCCAGCACCCTCTCCTTGTGAACGTCACGCCACCTTGATCTATACAACATCCCTCTTGCTTTGTCTAACACAGCAAAGACCTTTCATGGCACAGAAAAAATTTTTTAAAAATCAAGACATGGTGAGAAAATAAATGTCCCAGAGCTGCAGTTCCTGCCATGTGGTGGACAGAGGCCTGACTGTCCTCACACAGAAACAGCTAAAATGCCAGGTAAGATGTAAGAGCACATTGTCACATGCTCCCCGGGGTGGGTCTTCAGGCTGCCCCAGAGGCCAACAGAGGAGAGAGGGCAGGAGCCCGGATGCCACCTTGTCTGCAGAGATAACTGCCACCACCTATTTGAACTTCTGCTCTGGCTGCTGCGTGGGGTGAGGCCAGAATCGGTCTGCCTGTGGGAAGCTGGTGAGTCAGCACCCTCCAGAGCACACCTCAGGGTGAACAGCAACATAAACAACAAAATAAGCACCCACAAAAACAGACATCTCCCCAAGGAAGTTATACAAGTGACCGGTGAGACCTGAAAAGATCCTGAACATCAGGGTTAAGTTTTTAAAAAAACAACCAACCCTCATTTTAAAAATATTTATTTTTTATTGCAGTTGGACACAATACCTTTATTTCTATTATGTGGTGCTGAGGATGGAACCCAGGGCCTCACAGGGGCTAGGCGTGTGCTCTACCCTGAGCCCCAGCCCCGGCCCCTAACCGTCTTTTTGAAAGGAGTAAAAAAAAGACAGTGAGCCCCTCGGCAAACCCAGTCCTGACCCCAGCAGCTGCGCTGTGTACAGTGTGGACGTGTCCGCTGGGGCCAGAGTTCATCTGCACCCAGGCAGGCAGGACCCTCACGGACACAGGCAGGCAGGACAGGGGGAGGTTCAACGTGGCAGAATCACCAACGATTTCCAGGATGCGTCACCTTTGTTTCTTCAATAACGGCCACGGGACTCCTGACCACGTGACTTGCCAGCACAGGCCCACTCCTGTCCACCCCTGGCACTCAGCCCCACCCAGTGCCAAGCAGAGTCTGGGCAGAGGGCTTTGGAGGACGGAGAGGAGAGGAGCTGCAGGGCCGGGAGGTGGCCACGCAGCCCGGAGCCACCCACAGGCCCGGCTCACCCTGTCCAGCTTGCCCAGTTGTCCTTGTGTGGGTAAGTGGCGACCTCTCCATTCTAAGGAGCCGAGGGCTTGACCACCACACACGGGTGTTCTGGCAGATGTCAGTCACAGTGAGGGCAGCAGAGAGGGCACTGCAGCGCCACAGGCAATGGAGAGGCTCCCGAGGAACCAGGGCCGCTCTAGGGCCTTTAGGAGCCTGACCGGCGCCCAGGCTTCAGCCCTCAGCACCCCCAGCTGTGGAGCCCAGGAAAGGTTTGATTTTGAAACTGTCTGCACCAGCTTAATGCCTGAAACTCGCGCTTTAAGAGCTTTTATTGGAAGGTCTATTTTTAAAAGCATCCTGATGTTTTCATGGAAACTGCCCCAAACACCTTCCTGGAAAGCCGTATCCTTCCCCTGGAGGAAGCTGAGCTTGTCCTCTCCCACGTCCTGGGTGCAGCCATGGAGGTCGGCTTTGAGGCGGGTGAGCCACGTGGGGGTGGGATGGGGCTGAGTCGGAGCCAGTGGAGCCCTCGGGGCTGTGTGAGGGGTTCGTGGGCCCTTCCTTCATAAAAGATATTAAAAGTTGTACTTTATGACTGCATCGATGTGAAGACAAATATGTTAATAGTATACAGTACATTTACTTCAACTACGGGTTCATTTTTCTGATTATAAAACACCCGGGGCTCCTAAGAGCGCCCTGAATGCTGGCGCTGGGCCCACTGGGCTGAAGGCCAGCCTGCCCCGCCACACTCCCAGGCTAAGCAGCTGAGGCCTTGGGTTGGTGCCCTCCTGGCCTGATGAGTCTTCTCAGCTGGACTCACCCATGACAGGTGAACAGGCGGGAACCAGGCCACAAGTGGCAGCTCTCAGCCCTGCCTGGTGCTGGGCAGCCCCTCCACTGCCTAACGACGGAGCAGAGGCCTGGAACCTGCTCCCAGGCCCCGGGCTCTCACCATGGAATAGTGAGGCTAGGCTGCTCCCAGCAGGAGGCTCATGGGAGGAGGGAGCCGGAGTTCACCAGGGTGCTCTCCCGCCCCCTCAGCTCCCAAAAAGACAGCCTGGGGCTTCCCCGACAGCACATACCAAGCCCTGTGCCAGGGGCCAGGCCCTGGACATGCATGAGGTGCCAGCCTGTGGTCTCAGAGGGTCTGAATGGAAACTGTGGGCCCCCCACAGGCTCCCTGGGAAAGGAGCAGCACAGTGGCAAGGCCACTCTCCTCAGATCTGAGCGAGGGGCTGCCCAGTGGAGTCCCATACCACCAGCCGTTCCACCAAGGCAGACCCCGGAGGACGTTCGCCCTGGGCTGGGAGAAGGGCAAGGTGAGGGCGGTCCTGCAGAGGGCGGCCCAGGGCTCCTGTGGCCTCTCTGTAGAGGCCTGGAGCACGTGGCTCCTAGGTGAGGGGCTGGCACGCGGCAGAGCTAGCAGAAGGGCCAGGCGGCCAGTGGAGCTCTGATCTGCTTCCCAGCTTCCCGTGAGGGTGAGAGGGCAGAGGACAGGTGGCTGAGGTGCCCAAGAAAAGAAAATGGGCAGATAGTGATATCCCAGTTACCTGTGAAGTCCTGCTCCCTCCCTGTTGAAGTCTGAACATTGGAGGAGCATCAAACAGGGCTTATTTTAAAAGGGGTGACACAGACTTCTCCAGGAGGGAGCAGGAGGCTGTAGCTGGTAACCTGGTGTCCTGCCTTTATAATGTGCACTGGGCTTCTTTGCTCTCCTGCTCTCTTCCCTTGTCTTTCCTTCTAGCATACATGACTAGGCCCAGGAGATGCTTTGGTGGGAGGCCAAAAGGTGAGAAGCAGATGGACAGGAGGGGCCAGGTGCAGTGATCTGGGCAGGAATGGGGTCCAGGGTCCATGGACAACTGTTATAGCTCCCTGTGGGGAGGGACAATCCTTGGGACAGGTTACCTTAGCAACAGGCTGGAGCAGGGGCAGGTCATCGTAATAAGGGTGGAGGGCAGGCTCTGAAGGCCTTCACATTTCAACCCCTCAGGGGTGGCCTCCACTTCCTGGACCCAAACTGGCCTCCTCGGTCAATCTGACCCAGTTTATCTATGGTGACTGCCTCTTCTATTCTGGCTTCAGCAGCACTTCCTGTCACCGGGTTGCTGACAGTCTTCAGGGGAGGGAGGATCACACTTTCCAACACAAGCTGTCACCCTGTGGCTCTTCCTACCTTTTGGTCACCACATAGCATGGGAGGAGGGACAAGGAAACCTAAAATCTATACAGAGGTGTGTGTGTCCCCCTAAGATCCATACAGGGTGGTGTCTGCACCAGCCCTGGGTTCCCTCCTCTCTGGAGGAGTCTCGCTCTGTTCTACCCCTTACGTAAAACTGTTTTCTGGCCTTGGCGTTTCTCAGGTGTTTAACCTTCAACATGGGGGGACCCTATCCTGACTTCAGACTGGTTTCAGTTGGGGGCTCAACCAGGATCCCCACCAAGGTAAGCTCCTCCACACTCACATCCTGTAGGGATCCCACATTGTTATTTCTGTGCATCTTTCTGTCCCTTTCTGAGGATGTAACAGACACCCATCGACTAAATAAATGCAGTTGGTGCAGCCCCTTTCTACAAGACCCGGGTGACAGGATTCACAGCCTCGGTGGCTCCCAATCACCTGTCCTATGGGTCTGGCATGTTGGGTTCTGCCAAAGCTGTTTCTCGGGTCTTCCCCAGTCTTGGATCCTGTCTGGAGAGAGCACACAGTGTCTCTGATCCTGGTCTACCTTTGGCTGCACACAAAGGAACAAAGGGTTGGGACAGCTGCGAGTCTGGCTGGGGCCACTCCCCGGGGAATCTTACAGTTTCTTCTCTGACCTCCACTCCTGATAGCCCTTATGGGGCGTCCTGACGCAATTGGTCGATCAGATGGCACTGAGTGAAAGCCCAGTGACATGCACCTCTGGATGAGCCACACTGCCTTCCCCACGCTTGCTCCTCCAAGCTCTCCCTCCCTTCAGACCAGTCAGCCATCGAGAATGACTCCTAAGGAAGTGCCTAGGTTCCTTTGTCCACATATTAAGTTGCTGTGAGCCTGTAGGGATCCCCCCATTGTTACTTCTGTGTGCCTTCCGTACCTTTGGCTGTTTTCAGGAGGCATTTTCAATTGACCCCTTCTATAAACTCCTCCAAGAAAAGAGTGTTAAGCATCTAACAAGCACTAGATGTCCTCCTTACCTCCGAAGATTCCTTCAGCCCACAGAGCAGAGAACTATACTCATCAGAGATCCTTTTTTTACCATGGGTCATCTCATTGGGAAGTTTATCGTGGAGAAAGAGGCTAGGTCAAGCCAATAGCACAGCAAAAACGTGGCAGGACCCCATGGTGAGAGATGGGTTTTGCTGACCACTGGAAGCTCAGTTGGGAAGATGTCCCTAACAAATAGACTCAGATGGGAGCCTCATTCTCAGCAGTTATGCCAGGTTCACCAGTAGCCTGCATACTGAAAAACTGGGGCAAGTTTGACCCACAGATGCTCACAAAGTGCCTTGTTGTCCTCTGCTGACAGGCTGGGAAATAATCTAATCAGTTGGTGAAAGGAGATGTCTTATAATTTTCTGCATCCAATCCTGGCTTGATTACCAAAGAGAAAAAAAAAAAGATGTCACTTTTAAATCAAGCCTCTGTGGGACCTAAATGACTGGCTATCTTATCTGCTTTCACACTCGACCACCTACTTTCTTAACAAGTTCCTCCCTGAATGCTACAACACAGGGAGGAAGAATGGAATGACCTCATATATACAAGTCTTCTTTACCTTGAAAATCTTTACCTGAGGATTTCAGGTCTCTTATGTTCTTTTAATATCTGGATTGACTCTAATCTGACCCCAAAGTGAACTCTGATCTGATAAAGATGTTCTGCATGCTTCTTTACTAGAGTAATTATGGCCATCATTTCTTTGCTTTAGAACTCCTGTGTTTTAAACTTCTATAATTTTGAGCTCATGGTTTTATGGTAAATTCACATTTGATCCTGTGCACCAAAATTATTGTACTATTCTGGTCAGTCTTATTTTATCTTAACTATACAGGGTTTTACATCAGAGGCCAATTTTTCAAGGATTGGCTCTCAAATACATTGGAAAATCTCCTTTCACAAAATCCTAGGGGCCGACATGATGATGTTGGGAATAAATCTGACAGCCATTTAAGACAAGTGGCCACCTGAACCTTTTATTTCAGCGTCCACCATGGCTGTCACACTTTACACTTAGCATTTCCAACTGAATGGCCTGCCCTATGTTGAAGTCATAATGTAAAAGTCTAATAGGCTCTATTTTAACTTCTAACAGGTTAAATCTAATAGAGGCTTTAGTAAACATCTGTAGCATTGCCTCCTACCTGTAGAAATCTACCTGCAAAAAGCTACAAAATCTTTGTTTCCTGTTTTATGTATATGTGCACACCTGTGCATTGTATTGAGTCTACATATGTACTTGTGTCCATATATCATGTATATGGTATTAAAATTGGCATATAGATAAATGAGCGCTCATAAATCAAAATTTAAGTGAGAAATGGATCCAAATATCTTTTAGTTCATGTCACTTAAAAAAAGGTCCAATTAAAAATGAGGTAAACAGATGAGAGTAAAGCTGTCTTTAAAATTACTAACTCACAAGTTTTTCTAGGTGGTCAGACAATTAACAGAGTGTTGGTTTCTATCAAATGTGTAGAATGAAATCCATTGTTTCTAGGATTTTTCTTCAACAGGGAAGAGATGGCTAATACTGTTAACTACACTTGTCTAATATTATGGGTTTTTTTTACAGTTAAAATGAGTAAATTAGATTTAACTTAAACGGGATTAATCTTCAAACATTAAATGTGTTTTCATAAATTGGTAAATAAAAAAAATTACGACTACTTTGTTTCTATTATCACTAAAAAT
The DNA here is from genome assembly GCF_052094955.1 of Ictidomys tridecemlineatus. Lineage (NCBI taxonomy): Eukaryota > Metazoa > Chordata > Mammalia > Rodentia > Sciuridae > Ictidomys > Ictidomys tridecemlineatus. The sequence goes on along the minus strand of NC_135483.1, from coordinate 196,362,123 downwards.
GAGGTTACTAAGAGTTAAGATTCTATCAGGTGTAATTTTATATACAAAGAGTCCAAAAGGTTTCAGTTAGGTTTCAATTAAAGTACTATGAAAACAAGAATTTCATCTTCTTAAAGTGGAGTAATCTAAATTCAGAAATTTCATAAGGATTGTTTCAGAATGTGAAATTTAAAAGGGGTCATCTGCTAAGAAAGAGACATAAAAAGGTTCTAGGTATGGAAATATAAAGTAGAAGGAAAAAGAAATGTTTCTGGATAAAGAAAAGTCTTTGTGTGGTAAAGCAAAAAGTTGTAGAATATCTAAGTAAGTTGCAGGTTTGTGGAGGGTAAATTTCAAAAAGTTAGTGTGTAACTAAATTGGCTATATATAATTAGCACAATCAGTTACAGCTATTTATTTTTTCCCCTAAGGTCAAATATTAATGTAGTGATATAAATTAAAGTTTAATCCTCTTGTGTTAAAGTATTTCTGAAAACATTAATCTGCTCTTATCTATCAAGATAATTTCTTGTGTCTGTTAAGAGAAACTAGTCTTAGAGAAACTAGTTTTAGAGAAACTGTTTAGAGAAACTAGTCTTAAATTTTAGCGTATTACACTACATTACAGATTGTGAATTTTTAAAAAAATTTTAAATTAAACTTAATTAATATAAGAACATCATTGTAATTGTGCTGCAGTTACTGGCTTCTTTGTATGCTAGATGTATTCATATCTTCCAAGTATGCAAGTCTTCAAAATGTAAAATTTAGGAGTACATTTTACCAAGCTGTTCTTCTTTAAGCTAATGTTTAAAGTAAAGGTTTGGGATTATAAAAATTATGTTTCTTGGTTCATAGCTATTATACAAACTCAATATGTTTTTGTCCTTCCTTCCTTCCTTCCTCCCTTCCTCCGTCCCTCCCTCCCTTCCTTGTTGTAGATGGACACAATACCTTTATTTTACTTATTTATGCTTATGTGGTGCTGAGGGTCAAACCCAGTGCCTACATGTGCTAGAAAAGCGCTCTACCACTGAGCTACAACCGCAGCCCCACTCTTGGGTTTCAATTAAAGTACTATGAAAACAAGAATTTCCTTTTATATTTTACTTTTAAACTTTATAACTATTGTCTGTTAATGACTCACAAAAGTACAACTTTCAGTATAACAACTTGAGTTAATTTGAGATAATAGGCCATCGCCTATAGGATACACAAGATGTAAGGCTAACTTCTACTACTAATACTGACCCCAATTAAATATAAGGAGTAAATAACTTTAAAGTTATACAACTAAAGTTAAAAACTAGTACTCATACTTTAAGACAAGTAAAACTTGTCTTACTTGGCTTGTTGAATGTTTGAGACCAAAGTTAAGAAAGTAAAAGGGCCAAGAAAGAAAACAGCAAATATTTGGCTCTTGCTCTCTGAGGTCAGCTCAAACCCAGGGAACAAGGGGACTTTTCTTTTTTTTTAAATTTTTTTAACATTTATTTTTTAGTTTTCGATGGACACAACATCTTTGTTTGTATGTGGTGCTGAGGATCGAACTCGGGCCACACGCAAGCCAGGCAAGTGTACTACCACTTGAGCCACATCCCCAGCCCACCAGGGGACTTTTCTAAGGGCTTTACAACTGTGGGCCACATGACCTCCCAATCAGGGGGAGCAATGAGGCCATGGAGAACAGAAAGCTGACCAGTGCCCATAGTGTAAAGAGGAGGGTCATTGGAGAGGGAGATAGCCCTGATACTTTCCAACAAGACCCTGATCTATCCTGGCAGATGGCACTAGAGGAGAGGAGTAAGAGGCTGGTCACAAGTTCCCAAGAGTGACCCCTGAGGGAATTCAGCTGACTTTTTTATAAATTTTATTTGTTAGAGAGAGAGAGAGAGAGAGAGAGAGAGAGAGAGAGAGAGAGAGAGAGAGAGAATTTTTTAATATTTATTTTTTAGTTTTCGGCGGACACAACGTCTTTATTCGTATATGGTGCTGAGGATTGAACCCAGAACCGCACGCATGCCAGGCAAGTGCACTACTGCTTGAGCCACATCCCCAGCCCTCAGCTGACTTTTAAAAATAGGTACAGCTTGGTCTTAAACACCTAACAAAACAAGTTATAACCAAAATACAGCCATATCTGGGCCATTTAAAAGGGAAGACAATAGTTCTTTTAATGTAACTTAAGATGTACACTTCTGTCATTCCCACCAAGAGTAAGACTGGAGGCTATAAAAGAAGGATTCTTAGTAGTGCCTAATAACTATCAAAAGAAACTATCAGAGTCAGAAGCTTTTTTAGTCAATTTAAGGGCTACAGATCTTCCTAATGTCCTAGATAGGCAGACTTAATCCATGTTTGCTAGTATGATTATCTAGCCCTAAGTAACAGAAATAAAGGATGTCTACTAAACAGAGGATATGCCAACAGAAAGGTATTTTACAAAAATCAGGTGACATTAGATATTTTAACTACATCTTATGGGGCATCTGTGACATTTAAAAAATCAATATTATTTGCATTCCTGATAACTCTGGCAATGTTAACTAATATCCTTAAGGACTTACATTCCCCAATAGAGGCCATGTCCTCACCGGCCTTGTTATGGAACAACTTCTAAACTCTTGAACTTCCTGGTGAATATTACTGGTTTCTCTCATCATCTAGATTTTCATTGACATGTTCCACATGCTGCAACATTTATTTTGTATTAATTTCATTCCAGTACTCATGTCTTCTTATTTCTCTCATAGAAGCACCCACCTCTAAGTTGACTTTACAGTCTGTTTTTTCCAAACCATGCTTGATGCCTTGACCAACCAGGAACATTCCTAAAAAGGAAAACCCGAATGGCTCGCCCCATGTTGCCCCTTCTCAGCCTAAAGCAGCCATAGTGGTTGTTGTCTATTTCCCCTTACAGCAGTAAGGGTTCCATTATCCAAGGAGGGCATGGGATGGGGCAAAAGACAGGAAGCTGATGATCAAGGAGAAGGAAATGGGCAGATACCACTTCCTATCACCTGGTTGCTAACAACCTCCAGGGGATGAGAAGGATCACACTTTCCAATACTGGCATTCACCCCTGTGGCTCTTCCTACCTTTTAGTCACCACATAACATGGGAGGATAGGACATGAGAAGAAAGAAAATCTAAAATCATGGAGGGGCAAGATACTCCCACTCCCTAGACACCAGCCCTGGGCTCCCTTCTCTCGGGAGGGATCCCTTTCCACCCTACCCCCTACTTTAGCCCTTAAATAAAACTTATTTTCTTGCCTCGGCGTTTTGGTGTTTGCTGAGGCTGGCTTTGAACTCGGGATCCTCCTGTCTCAGCCTCCTAAGCCACTAGCCAATCCTGATTTTTAAGAGTGGTTTCAACTGGGCCCTCACCATCTACCTAGGCATCCACACCACCTTCCCCAGGCTGCGTCTTACCCACGGCCTGGGCCCCAGAAGACAGGTCCAACCCACTCCCAGTGGGACGGTCATGCCTGCTCCAGCCTTATTCTTCTGTCAGCAAAATAATCCTTGAGAAGATCTTCCAAAATGCCCTCCAAAAGTACCACCACGTCCTCAATCCACTACAAGTCTCAACTGTTTTAGCCCTTGACTGAAGAGTGGGTGTCACTGTGCTCTAAGCCCACGTTCCAGAGGCCATCAGTCTACACTCCCAGAGTGCCTACACCTGCTAAGCACTCATCTTGTTATCTGTAGCTGGTCACGCACAGACCCTGACAGCAAGCCACGGATGTGGTACCACGTGGATTAGCCCAGAGGGCAGGAGAAGCAAACAATTTAATTAAAAAAAAAACACACAACATTCAGATAATTGTCCAAGGTCAAACAGTGACTATGTGAGCCCCCAAACGCCGAGGGGCTCTGTCTGGCTGGACTGGAGCCTGGGAAGCCCCTCCTCCTGTGGAGAGTCCCCAGGCTCTCACTATGTTTGTTCCCTTGCACATGGCTGAACACTGACTGGCTTACATGCTTCCCCGTCATTTGACTGACACTTGTGTCCTCCTTCCACCGTTCAACTAATTAAAAGTCTATTATGAACCTTGACTCCTTGTTAGATATGCGACACATTCTTTTGTTTTCACTTCTGCCTGGCTACCTGGAAATGGGTGACTTCAGGGAGCCAGGGGATTGTTTCCTTCAGGGTGGCCCACCATCACCCTGTCCTAAGGAGGCACACAGTGCTCACCGCGCCCCCCACTCAGGGCTGCGGTCCCAGCCTCAGCGCTTCTCATGTCGCAGACGCGTCCCGGGCAGGAGACACATAAACACACAGAGCGCTCTCCAGCTGCAGCTTCTAATATTGTCATGCTGTCCAAAACTTTGATCTTTTGAGAACTGTTATGTGACCTGAGGTGAGAATGCAGTTGTATCCTTGCCATGCTGACAACCACATGTCCAAATACCGATGTGAATCCCTCTGCCTTGAAACGCCATATTTATCAAAACTAAAATCTCCAACTCATTGTCCAGTTGGGGCTCCTGTCCTGTTTCCTGGGTTATCTATTCCCCTGCAGTGCCTGTCTGTTTTAGCTAGTATAGTTTATATGTCAGGGGACAAATTAATCTTTTTATTTTCTAGGCAAACTGTAGAATTGGCTTAAATTTCAACAATCTCATTTTAATAACAGGGTTCAATTTTCAGATTAAGTTGGTGAAAAAGGACATCTATGGACCCTGAGGCCCTAGTGCAACCTCCCCACCACCCAGTCTTCTCCCTAGCCCTTCACAGATGTCGGAAATGTTCCCCAGGGAACGTTCTAAGGACATCCCCAAGACCTTGGCTCTGTGGGGTCCCCAGCAGTGAGCTTCTCTACATTGTGTCCTGGGCTGGGCTGCAGGAGGGGAGGTCTCAATCCCCACACTTCCCACACCAAGCAGGGGAGCTAAGGGGTCCTGGGTGGCTTCACCATCGCTAGTGACCACCACAGAGTCCCTCACCAGTTCACCCCCGGTCTCCCACAGGCTTCCTGATCACCTAACAAGTGCTGGCACCTCCCTTCTGCCAGGGCGCCCTCTCTGTCCCCTCAGGCGGGAGGCCACTTCTCTCCCAGGAGCATGCAAAGCAGCATGGCTGGCTTTTCACTACTCAAGCCAGAAGATCTCATGCCCTTCAGGAAAACAGAACAGATGCTTCCTGAATGATGGCCCCATGGGCTCCATGGTTCACACACCTGACTGAGACCACAAACTTCCAAACCCCCACAGAGGCCTCAGCCCTCTATGCAGGGAGCCAGAATGTTCTCTAGTGACCAATGGCAGACAACTGAGGCTCAGAGGAGAGGAAGAAAAGCACATACAACAAAATGGTTCCCGACTCCACACCCTGTGCTCCTTCCACCCCACCGTCCCAAGGGGAGGGCTTGGCTGGAGAGTGGAAGGGGAAGGAAGCCCTGGAATCACAGCCCTCTGCCAACGGAGGGGAGCATCTTGTCCAAAGGACAGCCCACCTGAATACTCCTCTCAGGTCAGCACCAGCTCTCAGACGCCGGCTGGCAGGGGAGTCCTTCTGAAAGGCGAGTGACGCACCCAGATGGAGATTCAACCAAAAGATTTTATTGGGGGGCTGCCTAAAGGGGAAGGAAAGGAAGGCAGAGAGGAGAGGAGGAGGGCAGAGAGCATGAGCTTGCAAGGTTGTGTAGGCGACTTGGTGGGTGCTGATTGGAAGGGTGACTCAGAAACTGTGAGCGGACACTGTGTCCTGCAGGGATTGGTGGAGAAAACTTTTGAGTTTGGCGCCCTTCAGAGAGGAGGGGCAGGGGTCAGGGATTGTGTGATGTTCTCGGGACTGTCGGCCAAGGAGGAAACCCTCGCCAGCACCCTGTCCAGTGAGACCAGGAAGCCCTGCCAGTGTCTGAGGTCCCGAGGCTCCTGCACATTGCCGGATGGGGCTTAGGGACCTCCGGGGAAAGCAAAGGATCCGGGCAGAGTCACGAAGACCACAGTACCCACACAGGGCACCTCGTGCTCAGAGGCTGTCCCTTCATGGCCACAAGCCATCGGCACAGGCTTCACAGGCCCCTGCATCACTCATCACCCAAATCAGCGGGGAGGGAGGCACTCTGTCATCACACAGGTGCAACTCAGGCCCAGCTGGACGGTGCCCAGGGTGGATGGCGAGGGTGGCGGAAGCACCCTCACGAGGCCTGAGACCCCAGGAGGCCCCGCAGGCCCAACGAGCAGCACTGCAGGCACCTGCGCAGTGGTGGGGACGTCAAGCAGTGGCCTAAGCATGCTGTGATTTATGTCACAGCACAAGCCAACTTCAGTTTTTGCTGAGAACAGAAGGGGAAATTTAAGGGTGTGACGCAGAGCGAGGTGGATGCTGCCAACCCCGCTGCAACCTTGGCCAGGCCCTGTGAGGTTGCACCCTGGGGAAGCCTGCAGCAAGCTCGCCTCCTGAACTTTTGCCTTACCAGAAAGACTGATTTGCCTGGTTTAAGAAAAGGATGATCCATTTGATATGCAGCTGTAAATAGTCTTACAAGTAAGTTTCATGGTTGAAAACCCATTTAAACTGCTTTTCTCTTGCTGAATTAATAAAAAGAACACAGGATTTCCTTGGTGCAGAGCTCCCCTAACTGTGCAAGGTCCTGAGTTCCATCCCCAGGTTATGGATGGCACAGTGGTGCCCCGAAAGCTCCGGAGCGAGACAGTGCCAGGACGTCCAGAGGGGAAGGCTGGGACCCAAGCACTGGACCAACCCTCCGCCAGCGCCGAGCTGGTTGGTGACTGCAGGCAGGTAGGTGTGGCTGCACAGTCACTGAGGGGCGCCTTTGAGCAGAGCTCTGCTTCTTGGCTGAGCAACTGCCCTCCACGCACCCTTCCGTCACCACATTCTTCTGCCTCCCTGGGGCCCAGAGCTGTGAGCTGGCTGACTGCTGACTGGACCTCTGAAATCATGAACTAAAATGAGCTTTCCCTCCAAGTTGCTCTTGTTGGGTCTTGGTCACAGTGACAAAAGGCTGACTAAAACACCCCAGTCGCTCCCTGTCTCTTTCTTTCTCACACACACACACACACACACACAGTCCTCCCAGCCCCTCCATGACAACACAAGCTGGAGGTATCCTGATCAGGGCTCCGCTCCTGCCAGCTTGTATAAACTGCTGACCAAAACTCCTCGTGGAAAAACAAGCCCCAGGGTCAGAGTGTCCTGGGAAGATCCAGGGGCAGCCCCCAGGTACCTGGAGCAGCAATGTTGTCCCCTCCGCCAGGCCACTCACCTCCTCTGACATGCCTAAGCTCTGCTTTGCCACACGGGACCCTGCGGAACACCAGGGGCAATCACAGTGGTCTCCTCTGAAGGCCTCTGGATGAAGTGATGAGCTGTCTGTGCCCCTAGGAGTGGACAGAAGCTCCCTGAGCAGGAGCCTCGTCCAGGACTGTGATGATGACAGATGACCCTGTCTGCAGGTGGCCTCTCTTTGAAACAGGTTTATGTGTGCACCTTCTGCCAACTGTTTATTCAAGACCCAGAGAAAGGTCCTGGCTGTCCTTTCTCTCTTGGGGTGCCATGACACCAGGCACAAGACACACAACCTAGTCCAGGGCAGTGTGCAAACCAGCCCAGGCACATTCAACTAGATCCCCCTCTACCCAATCCCAAAGTGCACCCGTCCTGGAGGATGCCTTCTGCCTTCACAGTCTCAGGAGATGTTTCCTTTAAAGGCTGATTATTGAAAAGGAAAACAAGCATGAACATCAAAGTGGAAAGCTTAAATTTTAGCCTTGAACTATTTTTTCCAAAGATTGACACATCTCCTTTGAACATAAATTAGTGTCACTGAATTGGTAAATGCAAACTCCTGAAGAATAACTCCAGAACTTATAAAGCACAGTCGAGAAAAACACTTAAGAATTCCATTGGTATATTTCCTCAAAATGTTAATAAGATGAGGATTTAATTTGTTGATCATAAGATACAGTGATAGCTACATGCAGAGACCTTCGCGAGCCTTATAAGTAGTCTTAAAATTTCTGGTAAATACTTACCTGTCTTATAAAACTTCAGTTAATTTAGAAAAGGGGTAAGTGTCACAACAGGAATGAAAAGATGTATTTTTCTACATACCTTTGAAAACTAAAAATCCAAATGCTTATGATTTTTCCATGTGTGAAATGAATTGTACAATCCATACACTTATAAAAAAAAATAGGTGATCACTTTTACGATTTACATATGAAAGAAAAATAAACCTTATGATACAATGTGATAGACCACTTCACACAAAAGTCTGCTCACATACAATGTATGCAATTTCTGCAACGCACAAATCCTATTCACAGGGACAAAGCCATGAAAGGCGTGCGGCTTAACCTGAAGCAAACAGGGACCACTTGGGATCACCGCTGAGCCACTCAATTCAGTAGCAAAGAGACTATAAATACCTGAAGGACTGTAACCAACAGCCCCTCCCACCACAACCCTGTGTCCTGGGAACTGGTCAAAAATAACTGCAAGATGCAGGTGGGAAGGAGAAGCAGCAGTGCCACCACAGGGTGAATCTCCAGCACCTGCTCCTGAGCCAGGCAGCTTGGGAGCCCACGGCCGCCCAGAGAGGGTTTGCTCTGGACCTAAAACAAGCTGTGCTGCCATTGCTGACCCTTCTCAGCAATGCTCACGTTTGATGCAGACTCCTCAGTGGAGGGAGAAGGACCTGGATCCGGCCCTCAGGACCTGCAAGTATAACTCCACACAAAACCCTTCCCACAGGAACTGAAGACCTTTGTATGCATTTGCAATATTGTATTTAAGTGGAAAACTAAAAAAAAAAAAAAAAAGTTTTAAAAAAATTAATAACTTTGCTTTAAAAAGCAATTTCCAAAAAAAGTGGATAACATCAAAAAATTTTAGGTATTGTTCCATCCTCCTAAGTCTTCTTCTTGTGGCTTCTCCTGAGGGACTGTCTCTCAGGTACACAAGCCTGTGCAAGGAAAAGGAAGATGTTGCTGCCTCTCACAGAAGGGCTCCTCCTACAGGAACGCAGGGTTCTGCTCATGCTGACCGGGGACACCCAGGGCAAGGCCATGAGGAAAGCAAAGGTGTCCCTGTGGCAACTCCATACCAGAGGAGGCTCTGAACAGCCACCCTGAAACCTCTCTTGTCCACTGTGAACTTGGAGGGCCAGACACACAAGCACAAGTTAACAGGGCCCCAAAAAATGACCTCATAAGGACGCCCATGCGCTCACGAAGGAGAAAATAACCCGGCTTCGGCACACACCCAAGGACACGGGCTCCCGTCCACCCTGCTCAGCTGGAAATCTAAAATATAATGTGATCGTTTTCAGGCCTCATTCTGTGTATGAAGTGCCCATCAGAAAGTTCATGGTGACCCTTCGCTTGGGGCCTATGCAGTAAGCCCTGACTCAAAAACCAAAATAAAGAACATCTCCTGGTGCCGACAACGCTTACCTGCATGAGAATTCTGATATAGGACTAAATAGGCTACAGAGAAAGAGAGAACAGGCTTGCAAAAAATACCTCCCACAAAGGTGTTCTGAAGAGCATTTATAAACAACGGGGGCTCCAGCCGGGAGGGGCACAGGCCTCCCGACACACTCTATGTGCAGGCATTTCAGAGCCCGGAAGCTTCCCGACGGCCACGCAGCCCACAGTACTTCCTCCCGACGGCGGGCCATGCGGACACAGCACTTCCTCCCTGGAATCCTCGGCATTCACCTTCGCGACGTCAAGTTGATACTGTACACCATCTTCTGGATTTTCTCTTCGTTCTTGAGAATGTTGGCCTTCACAGCACAGATCTTGTCCTGCTGGTCCTTGATCATCTGCTCCAGCTCAGCCAGCTCGACCTTCAGGGGCTCCACGGCACAGTCCGTGATACTAAGGGAACACGCCAGCGCACATCAGCCTGCCCTCATTTTAGATCTGCTTCTTAATAACCCCCAAAAGACAGCACAAGTCAACTTCTATTGCAGCCAAAGAAAAAGGGTACGATCTAAATCTCTGACCCTGATGACAAGAAGGAGCAAACCACTCACGTCTGGACAACCTTTATTTCGCATTTCCGCAACCCCTGCCACGGCCAAAAGAGAAGTCAAATAGGAGACTTACTAAAGGAGGCCAATGTTTCCTAAATGATGGGACTGAAGTCCTCAAATTATATACTTGACAGAGTCCCAGGGCTGGCCACGAGGTGCACAGCAATTTCCCCATGGACACTAAGGACCACCATCTAGACCAGTCCCTTCCTGTCAGAGGACAGGAGGCCTTGCCACAGGAAGAAGCTTGCCAAGCCAGTAGGGCCTTCTGTGCCAGGCTCTCATCTGCTGCACTAAATAACGGGAGCAAGGGAACTAACATGACCTTGGGAAAGCTGAAGTCAAAACTAACCTTCCCTTTATGGTTTGTTGTTGTTGTTTGGGGGTTTTGGTACTAAGGATTGAACCCAGAGGCACTTAACCACTGAGCCGCATCCCCAGCCCATTTTATTTTTTATATTTTGAGACAGGGTCTTGGCTAAGTTGCACAGCCTGGCTTTGAACTTGCAACCTTTCTGCCTCTGCCTCCTGAGCAGCTGGGATTATAGATGTGTGCCATCATGTCCAGCCCATTTTTTTTAAACATATATTTTTAGTTCTTGATGGGCCTTTATTTTATTCATTTATCTATATGTGGTGCTAAGAATGGAACCCAGTTTCTCACATATGGTTGAGCAAGTTGTCTACTACTGGGCCTCAACTCTAGCCCCCCTTTAGGTTTTTAAAGCATAAAATACAAACTAAATCAAAATGTAGGGGCTAGGGCTGGGCTCAGTGGTAGCACACTCGCCTGGCACTGGCTTTTAATTGTCAGCACTGCAGGTAAATAGCCTCTACTCCCTCTCCAGGCCCCTCCCTCCCCTGCTCCCTCTGCAGGCCCCTCCCTCCCCTGCTCCCTCTGCAGGCCCCTCCCTCCCCTGCTCCCTCTGCAGGCCCCTCCCTCCCCTGCTCCCTCTGCAGGCCCCTCCCTCCCCTGCTCCCTCTGCAGGCCCCTCCCTCCCCTGCTCCCTCTGCAGGCCCCTCCCTCCCCTGCTCCCTCTGCAGGGCCCTCCCTCCTCTGCCCTCTCCAGGCCCCTCCCTCCCCTGCTCCCTCTGCAGGCCCCTCCCTCCTCTGCCCCTTATGCAGGCTCCTCCCCACCTCTGTTCCTTCTGCAGGGCCTCTGCATGCTGCTTGTTCTCCGTGTGCCACAGCTGCAGTTCGTTCTGCATGGCGTCCACATCTTCCTGGATGTAGTCCATAATCTTTCCCAGAGGAAGCGCGCTCTTACACAAGGTCTGAATGGACACTCGGAGCTTCTCGATCTCCTTGGAAACAATATCCTTCTCCTTCTTCCACGCTGACTCAAAGACAAAGGATTTCTCCTACAGTCAGGGAAGCCAGAGAAAGAAAGAAGTATCCTGAGTTGTAGGCAGGAGGGGGGCCGCTGGGCACACCACCACCGGGCTGGACAGATGGACACAGCATAGTGACTGTGCTGGCTGGGGACAGTATCACTCCTAGGACACAGGGACCAAAACAGCCAAAAGAGTAGATGTGAGGTGGCAGGCTCCATGGGAGCACCCAAGACAGGAAGGGACAAAACCTTCCCTTCTCAAAGGGAATGTGGGTCTGTCTGCACCTGTAAATTAAAATATCTACTCTAAAAAAGTTGCAAAATATTTGCAAATCATAGTTTTAAAAAAGGCCTATATCTGGGCTGGGGTTGTGGCTCAGTGGTAGAGCGCTCTCCTAGCACGTGCGGGGCCCTGGGTTCAATCCTCAGCAACACATAAAAATAAAATAAAGATATTGTGTCCATCTACAACTAAAAAATAAACTATTTTTTTAAAAAAGCATGTATCTAATATCTGGAATATGCAGAGCACTCTCAAAACCCAATGGAAAAAGGTAAACAAACGAGTCAGAAAATGGGCAATGCCAGATATTTCACTGAAGAGCACATGCAGACAACTGTTCAAAGCCATTAGCTGCGGAGGACATCCAAGTTCAAGGCCAATGAGATTCCTATACAACCACCACAACGTCTGATAAAAAATTGACACTGGTCAGGAGAAATGACATTCCGCTTGCTGCTGGGGGCATGGAGCAGCACAACCTGCTGGAAAGCGCTTGGCAGCTTCTGAAAAACTAAATGTGCAGCTACCATATGCTCTAGCGACCGTCCTCCTAGGGGTTCAGCCAGAGCCATGACACCCTCTGTACACCCCGCCCAGACGCCCTTCAGAGGGGGTCAAGTGAACTGTGGAACACCATGGAATGCACCAGAAAGGCAGGGAGGAACTTGGCAGGGAGCCAGCAGGACAGCCCTGAGGAGTCCCACTGAGTGAGGAGGGTCCTGAGACACTCCACGACCCTGCACACCCCAGGCCGGGAGGACAGCCTGGCAGGGGCACGGGGCTGAGGGCCGGGGAGGAGGGTGGGCTGCAGTTCTGCAGAGTGCTGCCACAGGGCAGGTGGAGAGGGCACCACCTCCTCCACTTCCAACTGCAGAAGACTCTACAGCTCCCTCAAAGCAACAGGCTCACTTTAAACAGGTGACAGTCAGGATGCTGGCTGACTAAAAGGGCTCACCACCACAGTCAACTGTTTCCCAAGGGGGAAGCTCACAGTCTTTATCACATACAAATTAGAAAATCTCCCTGACTTGGAAGACAAATTAAAAATTCTATTAAGACCCACTCGCCATGATGATGAGGTGGCCCCCATGTGTCGGACACTGTTGGCACTGACGCTGGCCGTTCAGGGCTGTATGTGTAACTGTCTCACAAAGCCATGGACTAGGACAAAGAAAGACACAAAGAACTCACTGGTCAACGCCCTCACACTGTGGGTCACCTGTCAAACCCTTCATATTTCTACATCATAGAACCAAGCACAACTCCGAACACTGAAGTTTATAATCCTTATTTTAGGATGCTAAGAATTTAAAACAAGATATACTTGGGTTGGGATTATGATAGTTTGTGAGACTCTTTTTTTATTATCTTAAAGGCAATGGATCACATTTCCACAGAACATTAGAATTCTGGAAACGTCTAAGCTTTCATTCAGATGAACTTGGCAGGGTAAAGATGGACAAATCAAGCAGTGACTATTTCCTTTAACAAGAACACACAACCCTCTGAGGACAGACTAGCTTTTTTAATTTTTTTTTTAAGTTGTAAGTGAACACAATCAATATCTTTATTTCATTTTTTTTTATGTGATGCAGAGGTTTGAACCCAGTGCCTCACATGTGCTAGGCAAGCACTCTACCATTGAGCTACAACTCCAGCCCCAAGACTAGCTCTTATATAGCTCATGTAGGTCTATTGGCAACTTTCCATATAAATGTAACCTTGTTTTAAAGAATTTTAATATGTATAGTAAAATTTAAGAATCTACAACCATACTCACCATACAGTAATTAAGTCATAAGAAATATTAATTTTTGGAAACAGAGTAAAAATACTGAAAATCCATCATTACACAAGATACGACCTAAACCAATCTAGAATGTAGCAGGTTCACGGGCGCAAGAGGAGTGGTCAGGTCCTGCAGCCAGCCCAGCCATGCCGCCTCCCAACTCTAGGCCTTTGGAGCCTGACTTGATCTCTGTACTTCAACTTCCTCTTGATAAAATGGAAATAATATTTATCTTATAGGTAGGGTTAAATGGGATAATTAAATAAGCAGCTCCGTGCCTCACATGCAGAAGCCACCCACAGGCATTAGCTCTCACCGTCAACTTATCCCCAGGAAGAAGTCGAAGGCCTCAGCAGAAGCCCAGGCATGCTTTCACAAACTCCTAGCCATACAGCTCACCAGGTATGCCTGCAGTACTATGGTGCATGTTGAAAAAAGATTATTTATACTACCAACCTCCACCAACAGCTGTATGTCCAGATGCAGATGGGTAAATTCTTTCAATAAAACACAATTTTCCACTGGGCAAGGAGGAAACTCACCCAGCAACCCAGGAGGCTGAGGCAGGAGGATAGCACATTTGAGGACACCCTTAGCAACCTAGTACGCTCCGTCTCAAAAAAAATTTTTTAAGCCTGCAAAAAGGGGAGGGGGCTGGAGATGCAGTTCAGTGTAAAACCCCTGTGTTTAATCCCTAGAATTACAAGTAGTAATAATAATTGACCTTTCTTAGTGACATGCTCCCTTCCCTTTCTCCATTTTAAAATAAAATATAACCCCAGCTATGAAATTAACACCCAAACTCTTTTCCATAACAAAAGGTTTGATTCTGAGCTCTGAGAAAATCTGCTGTGAACCATGCAGAACTACCTACAACACCTTTTTGTGACACTCTTACCAGGGTTGTTTCTAAAAGCTGTTTCTAAAAATCAAGCAGAGTAGCACCCATGTTTCATGGGGATGCAGACCCACTCTCCTGGCTCCTGCCTCCTTTTCCTGCAGATTAGAGGCTACTTTCTCAGCTGCCTCTGGCATGAAGGCCTCTGGCAAGTATAAAAAGCAATTGGCTGAGTACTGCACACACCACCATGCACACCCCTGCACACACCACCATGCACACTACTGCACACACCAACATGCACACCACTGCACACACCACCATGCACACCCCTGCACACACCACCATGCACACCACTGCGCACACCACCCACCATGCAACACCTTGCACACACCACTGCATGCACCATCATGCACACCACTACATACACCATGCACACCACTGCACACAATAGCATGCACACACACTGCACATGTATCACACACACCCTGCACACACCACTACACGCACCATCATGCACACATACTGCACATGTACTGCACACACACTGCACACACTACCCTGCACACACACTGTACATACCACCATGAACACACAGCACACACCACCATGAACACACCCTGCACACACCACTGCACACACACTGAAACACACCATGTACACACCACCATGTGCCTGCACTGCACACACCACTGCATGCACCACCATGCACACACCCTGCCCACACTGCACATACCACCATGCACACACTATCATGCGCACACACTACCATGCACACACTCTGCCTATGCCACCATGCGCACACACTGCACATGTACTGCACACGCCCTGCACACACCCCCATGCAAGCAAACTTTAGAAAATGCTTCCAAGATTTTTCTGGTGATCAGTTATCTACTGAAACTTAATACTATTTGCATTTTACTATACACACATGCCTCCAGAAATGTGGACAATTGTTTTAAGATTTTTAAATTTTCAATCATGTATTATAAGTCAGACAGATAAAAATGATCCAACTTAGAGACCTGTTCCAACTGCAATGCTTCAAGAGAAGAAAGTACTAACTGAAGAACAGTGTCTTATGGTCTGGCCCTTGGGTATTGCCAGAAGTCTCTCTCACAAGCAGGTGGGGGCCACAAGGGAGGCCAGGCCTCTGCACTGCCCCCACTCTGCTGCCCTTGACTAGTCTGGCAAACCTAGTAAACAAAAGCACGATTAACTGGGGCACAGGGTAATAAATCAAAAAGCATTTGCTTTAAACAACACACTTACCCTTGACCCCAGGGGCTGATTTTTACGAAGCCTGTCAAGAGTTCCTATTCTTCATCAACAGGAAAACCTGCATTCAGTTACAAATGAAAAGCTCAGGCCAACAGAACAATCGTGCTGTGTCCCGTTCATCCAGAAGTATCCCACCACCGAACGCCTCTGTGAACCAGACATTCACCTCTTGTGCACACAGATCACCCAGGACCTCTCCAACACAGGAACAGAATGACCCTAGGCAAACACTGCCACCTCTTGATGCACATACAGAAAAGCAGATTAAGCATGAATGTTCAGTTTAACAGAGGAGTGAAGCGGAGAGCTGCAGCTGTCACTTGGGCTAAGTACACACACTGCTAGCTCTTCCAGCTTGAGCACAGGGTCCGACAGGGTCCGAGGCCTGCCCTTCAACCTGCTGGAGGTCTGTCTGGCCCGGTGCTTGCCTGCATGCTTGTTTTACTTAGCAGGATACAAATGGACTCATGAGCAGAGAGCCCCTACCTCTGCCTCTTCTGCTCAACATTTGGTTTCTGAATCAACCACATAACTCGGATTCTGTTCACTGTACTGCAGAACAGCACTTCATTATGTGAATGAAACTCCATGATTTATTCACCCAGTCTACTGCTGGTGGGCTCTGGGGTTATTTTTCATGTAGGGCTTTTATAAAAAACACAACTCTGAATAAACTCACACGTGTCCCAGCTCACACAGGCACACGATGTGCTATGGGAAGGGACAAGAAGCAGCACTGCCAGGTCAAAGGCATGTTTTTCATGACATGCTGCCAAGCAATTTTCTAAGATGGCTTTAGAAATCTATGTCGAATATTAATGAACCAATATTCCACTTCTGTGCATATGAGGGAGCCACGCCTCCCTCCTCCATCATTTCTGAACAACTCTAAGGGCAGCAGGTAGAACACTGCCACTCCATGTCCAGAACATGCTGTTAATACCGACGTCGGAGAAGATGGACAGAATGAGGGTACTGCCCAGACTGGGGCCAAACCCTGCAGGGGAATGTCCCATCCCACCTCTAGAACTTATGTCCACAGTTATGACCTTGGGGCCTTATTTTCCTAACTCACTTAGGAACACCTCTCTCAGAGGTCACTGCAAGGATTAAACAGAGCGATGTGGGCAATTCTGTGGCCATACTACGCACTCTGTAATTGTCAGTTATTACTGTCATCAACATGTCGCCCACAGCTATAAAGAACCAATGGCAAACTTCCCCCAGAGGAGGAATGCACACAGAGTGAGTGTTAGACGTGAGCTTCACCCACGACACCTTCGGAGGTGAGGAAGCCACCTCTTAGAATTGCAAGAGAAGAGCAGCAAGCCAGCAGAAGGTCAGATCATGACCCATCTTCAGGCGGGCCTTCCTGACGGCCTGGGAAATGGAAATGTCTTTTACAATCGTCTTATCAACGAAGGGTGACAGAATAGGCCACTTGAAATGTAGCACTTTGGCAGAGGATTACCCTGACCCAAAGGCAGCTAACAACAGGTGTGGGCCAGGTGCAATGGCACACTCCTGTAATCCCAGCGAGCAAGAGCTGAATCAGGAGGAGCAAAACTCCTCTGTCGAGAGCTCCTATTCCTCAGCAACTTAGCGAGGCTCTGTCTCAAAAACATTTTCAAAAGGGCTGGGTTGTGGGGCTGGGGATGTGGCTCAAGCGGTAGCGCGCTCGTCTGGCATGCGTGCGGCCCGGGTTCGATCCCCAGCACCACATACCAACAAAGATGTTATGTCTGCGGAGAACTAAAAAATAAAATATTAAAATTTCTCTCTCTCTCTCTCTCTCTCTCTCTCTCTCTCTCTCTCTCTCTCTCTCTCTCTCTCTCCCCTCTCTCACTCTCTCTTAAAAAAAAAAAAAAAAAAAGGGCTGGGTTGTGGCTCAGTGATAAAGCACCCAAGGTTGATCCCCAGTGCCAAAAGCAAAAGGCTGCAGGTGCAGGTGCTCTGCTCTCCCTCTTCTCCCTAGGAGGGCGATAAACCCCCATGGGGAAGGCCCTTCCTGTTCCAGAGGGAAACAAGCAATCTTGTCATCAGAGATGGGAAGTGTCAAGGCCCAGGGGACTGTTGGACCAACCTTGTTAAAACAGCAGCAATCCTCCTCTGGTCCCCGTATGCTCTGCCTCCACCTGAGTGACCTGGTACAGGTGTGTCAGTGCTACCTGCTTGCTGTGTTTTCATTTTCCTATGGTACACCCATGTTTGTGTAAAAGCTCTGCATACTTTTCTCCTAGTGCTGATCGGTGCTCTGCTCCCCTGCATCACATGGGAACAGACTAGGTGACATGAACACAGTCCCCTCTACTCGGGAAAGGCAGTGCTCACTCCTAGCTAGAGCCATGGGAGCAAGGGCGGTGGCACTGTAGCCCAGGCCTGGCCTCTTGAACGTTCTCATGTACTCAGTTCTTTTAGATGGCCTTTAGATTATTTGCCCAATTCCAAACATCCATCGAATATTTATCAGAATTGCACTGTTTGTAAGATATTTGAGGAAAACAACGTCCCTGTGATATTGAATTTCCCATGCGAACCATGGTGGTCCCGTGGCTTTATCTGGATCCTTCATATTTCCTGGTAACATTCTATAGCTCAACATGGTTACTATAAACTTCTCCATAAGCCGCACCTTGGGTTATCAAACTGCGTTTCTGTTTCATGGAGAAACAGGGGGCGGAGGGTATTATTCATATTGTTTCTGACTCTTATCAATATTCACTTTTCTATGCTGATTTTGACACTGGCCATCTCTCTATTTTCTTCCTAAAAGTCAACGTTTTTGGCCAACTTACTTGGTCCACAGTGTCATCTCCACTTGAAGATGATCCAGTGTGCTGCTTTCTAGAACTGAACTCGTTTCTGTTGGTACTGGCTCAGCCTGCAGGTATCTCAGCAGAACTATGGCATCACCCTTGCTCCTGAGTCTTCTGGGACCTTCTCCAGCCACCCCAGCCACCAGTGACGTGATGACTTGACAGGTGCTTCTCCCTATGGTAAAGACGGGTCTTCCAGCCCTGGATCCTAATGGATGCTGAGTCTTATATGAGCTATTATTTTTAAGAGAAAGTGCACTGAGTGGGGATTTTATTTGGCTTAAGAATAACTTCTTAGTTAAATGTTAGATAAGTAACCCACGAGTAGAAGATGCTGCCCAGCTGACCTGAGTGTTGAAACTGAAGCAGCTGACTTCCCGGATGAGAAAGCACAAATAGAATAAGGAAACATGGACAAAACTACGGCAGAAGAAAACAGACAGGTCGGTCCGACGGGGGACACAGCTTTTAATCCTAGAATGCATCCTCTTTCACTATTAATTACAAAATAAAACACAGGCTTTACAGAACAATGACTAGGAATTCCTAACTTGTCAAGCTTCTTACCTTTGCTTAAGTGAAATCTCTAGAATCAGTTTCATACCGATTTAAGGATCAGTAATACTTTTAAAACAAATCCTTTAAAACCCCTTTTGTGAACAATCCTGGGCTGATTCTGGCAGCAAGGAAACACCACATGAACCCTGAGAGCAGCTGCAGAGGAGACCCTCGGGGCCATCTCACAGGGCGAACTGAGCCCCAGGCTGAGCCCTCAGGGCTGCTGGGAGGGCATCCCCATACCCTGGTTCCCCATGGGGCGAGGAGGCTGACCGGCCAAGCTGGAGTCCGAGGAGGAGCGCAAGGCCCTTGGGCTGAGGTGGAGACGCTGCAGCCTCGCTGGCAGTCAACATGCCAAGGGAGGAGGGCCAGACACTAAGACCACCAGTGATCCCACAGACGGCAGAAAGGAAGGGAAAGAGGGGCAAGACCTGTACGGGACAGGCGGGAAACGAAGGGCCACATGAGACGGGCCCACCTACGTCAATGGCACTGCAGCACCAACAGCCCGACCTGGAGCAGCAGGCCCACAGAATCAGGGATACACGGCTGTGCAGAGCTGCTCAGCTCCACTACAGAGGCAACCAGCAGCCAGCAAGCAAACCAGCCAGAGGCCCAGCTCACAGGGCATGAGAAGACAGACAGTCAGGGGTCACAGCAAGCCAGATGGACCAGGACACCACTTCCAGGACCTCGCTTCAGGAGGCACTGAACAGGTGCCCCAAGTCAGCAGCCAAGATCTTCCTCCCAGGTCTCCCACCACAGCAGAGGCCTGACCTTGTCGTCCATCTGGGGACTGGTGGAACTTCTGTGCGCCATGCCATGGAGCAGCGTGTGTCCTCCAGCTGGACAGTGCTTGCCAAATCTAAAGTAGATTGTCAAGTAACAGGCAGCTTTTTCAAAAGCACATGTGGACCACCCCATGGGGTCATAGGGGCTCACTGTCCACAGCCCTTACAATCTAGTGAGGAGGCAAGCTCACCCAGCTCGATGGTGCTGCCAGATAGACACGTGAGGAACGATAGGGATCCTGTGCAGGGGGGCAGGAGCAGACTCTCTGAGCCAGTCACAGCAAGTGGGCCTATGCAGGGCCAGTCACATGGAGAGTGCCAGAAAAGGTCTCCCAGGCCTCTCCACTCCTGACCACAAGCCCCGAGGGCAAGTACCACTCAGCAGTGAGTGACCACAAACCCCTGGGTTCCTGAGGGTTAGGTCTGCAAGTTGCTAGTAACTGAGAAGCATCTGAGGCAGTGACCTGGGGGAGACCAGAAGCCCTGGCAGGGGACGAACATGTACTCAGCCTCAGGCCTCAGGTTCCACCAAACCTTGGAGCCCCAGGTTGCTGCTCAGACTTAAACAGTTCTAGCTTCCAGGAAAAGTCAAGAGTCTTAATTAATTTACAAATATAACCTTGATTCTAAAACCTCTGACCACACACAAAACAATCTGAAAACTCTAGGTCAATTCACTGGAATGTAAATATAGTTTAAAGCATTGTACAAGCAAATTTCGTGACAATATGGATAGAATTGGAGGATATTATGCTAAGTGATCGGACCCCCAGAAACAAATAAAACGTCCCCACTGCTCTGAGGAAGCTGAACAGCTGGACTCAAAGACAGAGAGCAGGGTGAGGCTACAGAGGCCAGGCGACAGGGAGATGACGGGCAAAGGAGGGCAAATTTTGACAGGAGGAATAAGAGTTTTTGGTTCTATAATACAGCACAATGAAAAGAGTTAATAATTGTGTTAATAATTTCAAAATTTCCAAAAATAAACTTCAAATGTTCTCACAACAAAGATTAAGTATTTGAGGTGACAGATATGTTAACTGCCTTAATTATCCCACATTATATTCATAAAGCATAACATCACTGTGCCCCATAAATATGCACAGTTATAAATGATCAAATCAT
This sequence comes from Ictidomys tridecemlineatus, assembly GCF_052094955.1. NCBI lineage: Eukaryota > Metazoa > Chordata > Mammalia > Rodentia > Sciuridae > Ictidomys > Ictidomys tridecemlineatus. Next base: position 196,341,308 of record NC_135483.1, on the reverse strand, counting down.
CACTTAAATTAGCAAATTACACAACTTCATGCGCATGAGCAACAGGTGGCGCACAGCAGATGCACTAGGGCTGCACAAGCAGCTCAGCAAGAGCAGCCAGACCCGGAGCGCCACGGAGGCCGCAGGTGTCGGCTCTGAAGGGCCCAACGGCCCCCAACAGGGCAGGCCACTGCCAGGACACCAGCTGGACAGGACGGTGCCTGCAGTCGTCAAGCCTGTGTATGACTGCGGAGGCACACAGACCAGGACCAGCAAGTGTGACTCAAGAGACCATGGGACCGCAGCACAGAGAGAGGAGCCAGGGACCTGGAGACGTCAGCAAAAGGAAACAAAGGTGACAAAGCCAGCACCCCAGAAAGACTAAGAAACCACCCCCTGGAAAAAGAGGTTTGAGAAAAAGCAGGGGGAGATGCTGTTCATAAAGGGCAGACCGAGCTCCACGCGGATGTGGGCTGAACGGACTCCATGGCGCAGCCTCTCCATCAAGAGCCTGCACTTCCAGCAAGCCAGAGGGGACAGCCAAGGCTGAGTCACAGGCACCGGGACAGAGAGGGCGGCCCGAGTCCCACAGAAGCAGCAGCAAGCTCCAGGTGACTCCATGCCCAGGCGGCAGCCTTCTGAGTGCCCCCAGGGCAGAGCAGGAGCACCCCATTCCTTAACCCTGGTCCTCCGAGGACACCCTGGGCCACCTCACTCATGAGAACGAAGGAAAACTACCCATCGGCGGCAACAAGAGCCTAAGCGTGGACAAAAAAGGGCTTATCCACTTTTTTGGTTTATCCCAAGGACACAGGACAGCTCAACATCACGGGAGCCGGGAAGGTCGCTCCCTGGACCTGGACAAAAGGCAGCACAAGCGGCATCGCAGTCAAGGTGGAGAAGCTCTCGATGACACTCGACACTCACTCATAACAAAGCCCACGCTGGGGAACAGAGCGCTTTCTCAGCTGCTCAGTTTCTAAACGCTACAACAAAAATACCAGAAAGGGGCGAATTCCAGAAGCTTTCTCGTCAAGAGCCAGGAAGGAAAGGAGGCTGCCCTCCATCACTGTGCTCCGCCTGCTGTCCTGGAGGCCCGGCCCCAGCAGCTCAGTGCGGAACAAGGAGCAACCGTGGGCCTAGACCTGGAAAGGTGTGGGCCAGGGGACTCTGGAAGCACAAAGGCCTGGGTCCCAAAGCCGGATCTGCCACTCTCCACTCCTGAGGCCCCAGACAAGGTCCCTAACCCTAGTGCCCCAATTTCAAAGTGGGGATAAGGTTGGTGCCCACAGCTCACTATCATCTGTGCTACTGCCCACGGGGTACTTAGAGCAGAGCCTGGCACGCAGCACTCTGAGATGTCACACACAGAAAACACAGAGGAGCTGACAGATTCCACTCTGCTTGTCAAGGACCCAGCTGTCACAGCAGCATTTCTACCCCAGCAACACAGGCAGAGAGCAAGTTTACACAGCAGTATCTCCAACAGCAGAGAACGGTCCAGCGCAGACGCAGACCTAACCCAAGACAGGACCGGCTCTGGAGAGGGCTGCTCAGAGTCAGCCAGGACGCCTAAGAAACAGGGCAGCCCTGCTCAGGAACACGCCAACGGGAACCCAGGGGCCTCGACGGCACTCCGCAAGCTGGTCACAGAATTCACATGAAAATGAAAGGGCCAGGGATCGCCAAAGGACAGCTACGAGGAACTAGAAAACAAGGCTTTGTTACCAAACACAGGTCCTATTTAGAGGTGACAGTGCTAAAAGCAGGCTGGGTCAGCGCAAGGCGGTGGACAGCGGGAACTAGGCCTGTAGAACCCAGAGTGAAAAATGGCTCTCACCCTTAACAAACAGTCAAAAAAATATTTTGAGATAATACTCGTGACACAGAAAAGAAATTCACCTTTCAGTGTCCGTAAGTAAACACAGCTCTACGGCACCCGGCCGCTCTCTCTCAGTGACAGAGTGGCTTCTGCAGGATGCCGCAGCCTGGACTGGTCGGCGCGTCCCCCAAGGCTCCTACGCTGACATGGAGTCCTGCTGTGAGCTCTCAGAGCGCAGAAACTCAGTGCGGCTAAGAGCTCAGAGACGGGCCTTCGGGAGCAGGCAGGATCACACAGGCCACTGGAGTAGAGCCCCAGGACAGATCCCGGTGGCCTTCCAGGGAGGGGACAGTGCTCTGACCGAGTGACACCACACAGCAGAAGCGCAGGGCCGCAGACAGCGAATGCTCTCGCAGCAGAAGCAGTTACCCCTTGAGCCTGCGGGGAAGAGGGGTGCTGGCCCCTGGGGTGGAATCCAGAGAGACTCCCCACGTCCACGTCCACCCTGCCTCGGAGCTCCTCACACAGCAGAGGCCACACTGCCCCTTGGGATGGAGAGCAGGGGAGACGCTGCCCTCGGTGTGGAGAGCAGCGGAGACGGGCTGCTCAGGCCGGGAAGAGAAGGGCAGCTGCACCGAGCGCACCAAGTGCATCCCAGGCGGCTGCAGGGCACGGCATGCAGCGCCACACGGAGCCTCAGTGTTCCCAGGGAGTCATGTCCCTGACGTCAGAACAGAGGGGTCTGTGGAAGGGTTTCTTAACTAAGATGCAAAGTGCGTCAGCCATAAGAGATTGGGAAGTTTTGACTAGATTAACACTAAGAACTCAACCAACAAAAGACACATCAAGTGAAGAAAGATCTCTGAAACGAGAGATGCTCTTATGGGGCCGGGGCTGGGGCTCAGCGGCACAGCGCATGCCTAGCATGTGTGAGGCACCGGGTTCCATCCCCAGCAACACATAAAAAAAATAAAGCAAATAAAATAAAGGTATGTGAAAAAAATAAAATAAATAAAAAAGATGCTCTGTGTGGCTTTCCTCCCCTGATTCCCATTCCCTCGAACCATCTCTTAGCAGTATGTCACTGCCATGAAACCAACTTTTCAAGAGGTCCATTCTGTGTCTCATCAGCCTTAATGCTCAATTTTAATTCATTTCCTCTGTACCAATGCTGCCCTAAAGAAATGTGATATTTATCTAATTTATATGCTTAAATAATTTAATATTTTCTACTAAAGTAGTAACTTTATTTAATCCAAATTTATCCAAAATATTGTTTCAACATATCATTAAGATTAAAAATGCCTAGTGAGCTGTTCTGCATTCTTCTCTTCCCGGGTCTCTGAGCATGTTGTGTATTCACACAGGGATACCTGCAGGTTGGACCAGTCACGTCTCAGGTGCCCCATGCCATGGCCAACAGCCAGGAGGGGACAGGTCTACTGTGTGTCTCTCCCAAGGAGAGGGTCAGGAGCTCCTCTTTGGTCCTGTGGAATCTCTGAGTTATCTAGATTCACTGTGTCTTCCAAGCAAGTTTTCCTAATAAGCATCCAAGAGCCACAGTGTTTGGAGACCCTGCGAGACTGGGTGACTGGGTGCACCCTCCACTGCAGTCAGGAGGTCACCAGCTGCAATAAAGGCAATCCTAGGTACACTCCAAGCAGACCTGACTTGTGTGCTTTTGAAAAGAGCCTGGCCTTGGGGTCTTTTTCTATACAGTACAGTTGCAAGACTATTTTTCTGTTTGCTTTTAAAACAAACAATGATATTGCCAACACTGAGCTCCCTTTCCCCCGGAGCAGGAGAGCCCCCTGCCTGTGAAGGGCAGACTCATGGCAATGATGCCCTCTCACTCTTCACAATACCAAGTACCAAATCCCCTCTAAGAAACATGCTTTTTTTTTTTTTTTTTTTTTTTTTAAGGGACCTCATGAAAACAGAAGGGAGGTCCACAGAGCGGAGGAATGGGTGGGGGAGGAGAGGGCAGGGCAGGGAGGCCTGGAGAGTGAGGCAGGTCAAATGGTTATATGTGTGTGTACAATGACTCACAGTGAATTCCAGTGTCACACATCATCAAACTGTGTGGCCACAGTCACCACAAGGTCATGAGAGGCACCAGGTCGGAGCCAGGGAGACCCAGCCAGGCCAAGTGCGCTAGGGACATAGGTCCCCTTCTGGGTGGCTGCATCTCTGGGCCATTCCTTCTGAATTCTCCTTTCTAATGTTTTAACAGCTGCATGAGCCTCACTGGTACCTTCTGAGGTCTCCCTACTCTGCAGACCAGAGAGGAAATCTCAGCCAGGGGACCCACCCGTGCCTACCTGGGGACCAACCCTGCGCCCAGGGCCCGGGCTTCTGGCTGCCCCCTAGAACCCTCCGCACACCGCACACTGGCTTCACCTGCTTTCCAAGGTCCGTTTGCCTACCGCTGGTGTGAGTTCTAATCCTTACCAACTGTGTCCCACCCCACAGGCCAGCAAGTCACCCCCAGACCTCTTCAATCACAGTCTACACCATACAGTGCCCCAACTGCCAGCCACGACCCATTAGACTCAAGGTCCTGTGTGAAGCAGAATAGGGTACTGATGGGATGAAGGCCAGGAATGACCCCTGGACCCACAGACCCAAGTCTAGAAAACAGACGGGTCAGTATGATGGATATTTCACACTGGCATTTGAGTAAAAATCATCTTTGTTCATCACAGGAGCACTCACCAAGTAAGCGCCCTACACAGAGGACGACTCGTCAACCTGACCCTGGTGAGTTACAGCCCGTCACCTGTCCATGCAAGAGCCGTGGGCCACGCTCGCACACGACGTGCTCTCCAGGTGCAGCTTGCACCTCCAGAGGCTGAGCTCCTCGAACACCTCACAAAGCTCACCGGCAAAAGATTCCAGTGGCTTCCAGACCTTTCTCGTCTGTGGTATACCCATGGCATATGCCTATAGTTCTTTTAGTGAGGCACCGAGTTTGAACCTCAGCACCACATAAAATAAATAAATAAATAATTTTTAAAAATCTCCAAATAACTAACAATCCTTCTCCATACCACTCACAATTAAAGTCGATTTCGTGGCCCCCCAGCCTGCTGCTGACCCCTCCCTGTGGACCACTGCCACAGCACAAGGCCCCTTTTACTTCCTTCACAGAAATCTCAATGGAAACAATATTCCTTGCCGACAAAACGTTCTAGTAACATTAAGACCACAGATAAACCAGACCAAAAGGGACAGCTCTGTGAGGTGAGGGCTGCAGTGGAGGGGACCCGGGGAGCACCTGGCCAGGAGGGTCGAGCATCCGTGGTGAAACTGCACCCCCTGGCGGCCATAGTGAGAAGGGCCTGCCGATCTGAACAGAGGCCCAGGGCAGACAGACCAGGGAAAATCCCCCAAGGCTGTTTGCTGTGCGGCATTTACACAACACACCTGTCTGCAAAGGGTCACACTCACCGGGGAGTGGCATGGATGACCTCCAGCACGCTCTGAACAGGGCGCAGCTCGCCAGCCCAGAAGCCAGAGGACAGCGCAGCCCCAGAACTACACCAACACAGGAAGCAGCCCACCAAAGAGGCTCTCCAGGGTCTACTTCCCAGAAGGAGCGATGAGCATCTGGCCCTTACCCCACTAGGGACAGATCTGAGCTGAGAGCAGAGACGCAGAGGAAGACGCGACCCAGAGGGAAAGCAAGCCAGCAGCCCACGCGACAACCACTGGCCACGGCTCCAAGGCTCCTCTGTTCACAACCTTCAGAAGCAGGAACTTCTACAGCACAAAAAACACCACGATATAACTGCTTTTGGGGTTGTTTTTCAAAAACTTCTTCATAAACCCGAATTGGGGGGAAATGCGCGCAGAAGCTGACATCTTAATATTGATGAGGTTACTACTTCCTCTTGAAAGGAGAGTACAGAAGTCAGGAGAATGAAGAAAACACTTAAAGCATCTGGTCCACATATTCATTCTAGAACGTTCTGTTCAAGTCCATTGGCACAGGAAGAAACAGTTTCTCTTCCTGTGCAGCTCCAAAGGCAGCTGGAGACATGCCCAGATCACAGACACGTATTTCCCCCCCAAAGCCCTGAGCCAACCAGCACCCCACAGCACGCGCCCAGCAGAGGAAACACTCACGACTCCAAAGCTAGACGAGGCAGAGGCACCTAACGTGGGGAGGGGGCTTCTGGACCTCAGGGGATGCAGCCACGCCCCGCAGGACCGTCTTGGCCCTGCCTCCCTGGGAAATCCAGGGTACCGAGTCCGGGGCTCGAAACGTGGCCAGAGAGAGGCGTGCATTGCAACGTGCTTCGAGATGTTTATGAAACCAACCATGAACTAGGCCACAAAGCAGCCTTGTCGATTCCAGTGACTTGACACCATCGATAAGGACATTTTAAAACTGACACCATCAAGCTAGAAACAGACCCCCTGGGCACCCCCATGCTGAAGCAGGAGTGATACCAAGGTACTCAACACCAGGACTCCTAGTTTTTACCTCTCAATGTCAGTTTACTATCCAAGGAGTTTAAAAGGCAGGGATGAAGCCTGCACGAGACACACAGCCTCAGACACACTTGCATTAAGAGGACAAGGACTAAAACTCAAAGAGCCAATTGTCTTATTCAAGCAGCTAAAAAAAGTAAACAGCCAAAAAAATTTAAAGGAAAACAGAGAAGAAGTTAATGAAATGAAAATAAAAGTGAATATCCACAAAACCAAGAGTTCACTCTTTACTACAAAATGTCTATTTTTTTCCCAAAATCTCATTGAGGAATAAAAACACTGGATATTTGGAAGAAAAGGGAATGGCAGCTTCAGGGAGGACCCTACAGGCACACTTCCAATGTCCCAGGTAAGACATGAATGAAACGAGATTCCTATACACACTGCAGAGGTGCAGCCGGTGGCCTGCTCTGCTCTCTGACGCCCTCTTGACAAGTTGTGGCCTGCAGGGGAGAGAGATGCCACTGCAGAGACCCCAGCGGGCCAGACAGCAGGCTCCTCCATGACTCCCGCGCCTTGCATGACCAGTGTCTGCGTGCCCAGCACTGAGGAACACTGCCATGTCCAGTGTGTGGCAAAGGGCATCCTGATGGCTAGCAATGTCCAGATTCCTGAAACGAAAAGATTCCACTTCATGGTCTCCTTTGTGACAAAGTTCTAAGCTAAATAATCTAAGTGGAAGTAGAATATATAATTTTCAAAAAATATCCTAAAGGAGGAGGGCTCACTTCCCCTCCCTTCTCCTCTTTCTTGCTGGCTGAAATACAGTCTCACAGCTGGAGCTGGGACAGCCATCTGACGAGGTGCTCTAAGGAATGGAGACTGTGCAGAAGACAGCCAGGGCTCCCCCACCTGGATTATGGTCCCCAGAACCCGACTCACGAGGTAGCATTCTTTCCACCTCCTTGAAGCAATCATTGTTTCAGATATTTCTTCCACTTGTAGGTGAGTCTGATCTTAACTGACTCAGATACTACTTAACAAAATAAACCCAAGAAGAAACGGGAAAATGGAATATAACCACTAAAGAAATCAGTGTGGTAAAAACGAAAACAGAGCAGTTTGGGAAGACAGAAAAGCCACCAGATTGAGACTCCGGCA